>NC_142038.1:33520629-33820629 GCF_982192425.1 Myodes glareolus | reverse complement strand
AAATCCTGGGGGATGGGACTTAATGGTTTCTCAGCTTTCGTAGTGCAGTGGACGGCTGCCAAACCTCCCCTCTGGGTGATCAGGTGCGTTCTGTCTGAAAACCCAATGCCAGAGAGCCTGGAGTTAAAGCTGTGCATTTTGGACAGTTCTCTCAGAAAAAGAGACTCGTGCTGTGAGCAGGGGGCAATTTTCCCAATAGGGGATGACCTTACAATTCAATGTGGACCCACAAAAGTGCCCTTGCAGAAGGCAAGGCTTAGTTGATTTCTGAGGCAGAACAGACAGCCTAGGGTTTGGACCTGCAGAAAGCTGAAGATGGGCTCCACTAAGCAGGATCATGAGACAACAATCTCCATGTTCTCACACCTTTAAATGGGTCTGAGGGGGCAGGTCCCGTGGAGTGGGGTTGTGCTGGAGCTGGCTTGACTGCTGAGAGCCAAATGTATTTATTTATCTCCTATCTTCACATTCAATGGTTCCATGTTGAAAGCTTGAGATCAGTCGTGATGGAAACATTTACGTTATAGAAATAGGCAAAGGATGTAAATCAGAGGGGTTTTGTTCTTTTTCAAAAATTCTTCCTAGGAACTGTTTTTTATTGATTTACTTTTTCTTTCATAACACCCCTAGGTTCTTACGCATTGCTGGGACAAATACCCAACATGAATGGCTTAAATTCGGAAGACTTTCTTTTGCTTATTGTTTCAGGAGTTTTAGTCCATCATGGCAGGGAAGGTGTGGTAAAGTAGCTTATGTCATGGCAGACAGGAAGCTGAGCCGTGCAGCAGCAATGGGAAGGAGCTAGAGCAAGTTACACATGCATCAGAGACATGCCCCTCTTTGAACCTCTTTGAGGCCACGCCCTCCACAATTCCACTACCTCCCAGCAGGTTATTCAAATTTGACGCCATCCACAGCTTAAGCTATTCATTAAGTTAGCTTAATTGTCCTGATCATAATTGTCTCTGAAGTAATCTTCAACAGACGCATTCCAGGGATGCTTTACTGCCGGCCCCGATAGTCTTTCCATCTATCCAATCCAAAGACTATCCAACGATGGATAGTCTTTCCATCTAGCCAATCTCGCCGTCAAACCATCCGCCACCGTTCTGTATTCTTTGGTGATAGAAATAATAAATTTCCATGCTGGATCATGTTTTTCATGCCTGGTGAGCTGGTGAACTTGTTTATCAGCTTTGTTGACAGAGATTGGGGTGGCCTTATACAGGGTAACTAGGAGAGATCTATCCTATCAGACTCCAAGGACTAGAAAGTAATTCTGGGCCTGAGTCCAGCGCTCCTTCTCTGGGGATATCTCGAGTTCCAGAATAACCCTGCTGTGAACTTACTGCCCTGATGATTTCGTTGCTTCTAAACAGTCAGACTGTTTGACTGGAGGTGAGAAGGTTGGAGAAAAACAATAGCGTTTCCCTTCTGCATTTCCTTGCATGCCTGGTAGTCTGAGATGGTATGCCTATCTCTCAGGGAATACATTCTGAAGTTTGAAACTGTTCAAAAAAAACCCAAAACCCCACATATTTTATATGAGTCTGATAAAATGAAATTTAAGGCTGATCAAATATTGCCAGGAAAAAGTACATATTTTAATCACAAAGGATTTGCTGTACATGGCTACTGACCATGATTGTGATACTGTTGTTTAAATACTGGAAAAAATTACCCTCACATGGAAAATACACTGTTTAGCTTCCTTAGACTAATTTACAGGACTGCGATGATTAGTTTTTTTGCTTTTTTTTGTTTTTTGTCAACTTGACGTGTGCTGGAGTCATTTGGGAAGAAGAAATCTTAATTAAGGGATTGATTGACTCCGTCAGATTACCTGTAGGCAAGACTGTGGGCATTTTCTTGATTAATGATTGACGTGGGAGGGTCCAGCCCACTGTGGGTGGTGCCATCCCTGAGTAGGTGGTCCTGGGAGATAAAGAGAGAAAGTCAGTATGCAGCACTCTCCCAAGGCCTCTGCTTCAGTTCCTGCCTCCAGATTCTTTCTTTGAGTTCCTTCCCTGACTTCCCTTCATGATGCATTGTGATCAGGACATGTAAACCAAATAAATCCTTCCCTCCCCAAGTTGGTTTTGGTCACTGTTTTATCACAGCAACAGAAAATGAAACAGGGGAAGGACCCAGAATAATCTGGGATGGTCAACATAATAGGACACTATAGGTGGTTGACTAAAAAGAAGAAAGCTGTATCTGTTGTTTACGAGCGGTAAAAATCAATGTTGAAAAGTTTGTGTGTCTGAAGTGCCGCAGACACAGCAGCCTTGTACATGTCTGCATCTGGGGAATAGAAGCAGCAGGGTGACTACTTCCCTTAAGACCCAAAATTGCTTGATGAATCCTGGATTTTGTACGGAACAAATAGCTGTGATTTGTTTCTGAATACAGACATTACAGCATGGAATGTTCCTGAAGGCCCCCAGAGCTTTCAGGAGATGGGCTTAGTCACAGCTGTTCTTGATTTCACCAACCTCTGGGAAATGTCAAGGTTCTGTGACCTTTCTTACTCACTGAGGTCTCCAGTGCTGGGGATGGGCAGATTTCAAAGTTGGCAACTAGCTATTATTTTTGCCTCCCGTTGATCTATACAAAGCAGTTTCAAACTTGGAAGGGATAAGGGAACTGGGGACAGGGATGGATAGAAACCATGGCCTCTCTCAAGTAACTTTATTTACGCATCCATCCATTTGTTTTCCCCACCTATTGTAAAACATGTTTTAAGGGAGATTTAAAAGTGTAAGCTACAATACATTCGAATCAAGAAGGGTGAAATGAAGCGATAGGAAGCAGTAGGATGAAGAATATTAGTGAGCCATAGCTCCTGTACACATTCGGTGTGCCCATGGGAGGTAGAGCACGCAGCCGCTCTCTGTTCCCCAGGAATCAGCACTACAGGCAAAACATGATTGGTTCCACGTCTTAGAATGGCCATAAAACTAACAGAGAAACAATTGCTTGGAAAAAGCCAAGCTATTCCTGCCAGTAAGAACGATTGCTCCTCTGGGTGCTTTTGAAGAGTACACCGTAAAGCATTGAGCGTCCTCGTCCGCTGAAGGTTTGGTGCAGAGGAGCCATGGCTTTTGTGCGGCTCCTGTGGTGTCTTCCCCTGTGCACTGATGCCTCACACCAAATTGTCATTCCCAGGGAAGGGTCTCATGATGTAAGCATGCAGGTTTTCTTATCATTTGGCTTACTGTGGGAACAGACTGTAGAGCTTTTAGCAAGAGGAAGAGATGATAGAACGGGCAGACTTAATACCCGTTGAGAAATTACCCACAATGATCCAAGTGAGCTTCTTTCACATGTTAGGATTACAGAGACTCTGTGAATACAGTAAAAATGTATTTCATTTTATCTTACTGCTAATACTTGGAGTTGGATGGTAAATACATAAATTTACAGAATCATAAATTGGGATTCAAATACGTTTTATAATTTGCTCAAGGTTATTTAGTTACAGGTGCTGCGGTGGTCATCTTTAAGTTTGGGGTATAACAGCAGAACACAGAAGAACACATTATGCCATGCTAACAGCACACAGACAATTTTTCAGATGCATTTCTGTATAATATCTAACTAGAATCCAACACCATAGAGGAAAGATACTGGTTATAACAACCACTGCATATCCATGCTTTATGGATCATGATGCACACTCTAAAATGTCAGACTTCCAGGCACTCTCTATAATGATGGTTTAATATGAAACAGCATTCTAAAAATTGAAAGTCCATGTCAGCCGCAAATTGTACAGTAATGACTTATGAAGGTAGCATTAAAGCAAAAACAAAAGTGAATTCCAGTAGAGAAGTTATTGCAAAAACAAACAAAAACCAAACCAATCAACCAACCAACCGCCACCACCACCAAGACAGAACCAAACCAAAAATGATTTGGTTACTCAACTTGAGGCCTCTGACTTTATTCACAAATCTAAAACTACACAAGGATGGAAGTTGAGGCTGTCCTGAGTATGAGGCTGGAAGGAGGGAGGACAGAGCCAATCGAGGTATTTGTAGACTTGGTTTGTTAAGAGGCCTTTGGAAGAAGCAAATTGAGTTCTTGAGTTGTGCAGTCATGTCAACCAGAGAGGCTTGGAGTGATTGGAGTTTGTAATAGTCTCCAAGAACCTTGGTGTCAGAACAATGGAGTTGGGCAATGAGAAAGCAAAGGGAGCCCAGCAGCCAGGATGGGGAACATGCGCTGAGAAGTGAAAATGGCTACAACGGGGCCTGGGACTGCGAATGTAAAGCCACAAGCAGCCTGTGGCATCTCATGTCTCCAAAAGCTTTCAGATGAATTTTTGCCTATAAGGGCAGATTAAGAGCTGGGGTTCTCTAATAGTCACTTGAAAGTAAATTAAATTGAACTGAAATAAGCTCCATTTGTACAACATCTTTTTTTGAAAAGGATCAGTAAATAGGCAGAAATAGCTAAATGGACTGTAGCAAATGAAACATCGGGGCTAAGGGAAAGGGAGTGTGACCTTTCTCCTGACCACTGCCATAGCTCGGTGGATAGAGAAGGGAGCACAGAAACTGGCAAATGGGACAGGGCAAGGGACTGGATAGAGGTCAGGCCAGAGCTTGAGGAGGTGGGGTTTCTGAAATGAATGCACGGAAGTGGAGAGACTGGCTTTCCCATGCCTTTGTCTATCCAGCTTGTAATAGAATACCACAGGCCAAATGGTTTAAACAGAAGAAATGGATTGCTCACAATTTTAGATGCTAGGCAATCCAAATCAGAGAGCTGATAGATTTCATGGTTTGGTTCATAAATGGTAATCTCCTTTAACCCCAAAATGGCAAAAAGAAAAAGAAAACCCTTTTATTAGGGTTGGGACCTGCAATCCAACTTCATTTTCAAGTCTACTTCTAAATATAAATATTCTTGCATTGCCTTCACATCTTCAGAATGTGACCCATGGAGGAACCTGTCTGCAGGATCCATCTGTAAGGGCACGGTGAATAGCATCGAGGGCTGTGTGTTTCAGAGTTCTCCTTGTGAACTGTATCTCCCCAGAACTCACAATACAGAAGTAGTAACTTCCAATACGGCAAAACGAAACCACATTTACATATAGGGATGTTGCAGATGCAATTAATTGAGATGAGGTCCCAACGAGGTAGGTCCTACTCTTACATGATCAGTATCTTTACTTTTTCATTGTTTAAAGAAAATTTGGCTATATACGCATACATAGAATACCTTATAATGATCAAAGGTATATTGTCACAAGCAAAGAAACCATGAAAAGCAAAGAGAGAGAACTAGATTATACCAGTACCAATTTCTTCAAAGAGGGCATACCCTGCTGATAGCCTGTCCTTAGACTTCTGGACTCCAGAACAGTGGGACAGCCAACATATGTGGTTAACTACCCAGTCTATAGTAGTTTATAGTTGCCACAGCCCCAGGAAACAAACATAAGGTCGCATGGAAACTCCTGCTGGAGCCTCCATCTTTTCCCACCGTCCTACAAGGTTCAGCAGGGGAACTGTAGGCACATGTAAAGTGGTAAGATGGGAGGGGTCTAGTGTGGCGCAAAACTGAACAGGCCGTGTCTGACAAACAGTAGGCTTCTTGTGTGCAAAAGCCTGTCCTGGGGGGTGAAGTGACAGATCCAGAGGAAGCCGTACAAACTGAAGGATGAGACTTTGGGGTAGCTGTCCCACTAATGTAGGATGCCTCAGACGTGCCGAGTGAGCAGAGACAGCCTTTTTCAGGAAATGTGGAGGCTGAGTCTTGCCTATACAGATCTTCTGAATTTTTGAGCTACCTTTATTCCACTTTAATATTTGTTTAATTAATTAGTGTTTTAATTGGGGTTTCTACTGCTCTGAAGAGACACCATTACCCCAGCAACTCTTAAAACGTTTTAGAAAACATTTAATTGGGGCTGGCTTACAGTGTCAGAGGCTTAGTCCATTATCTTCATGGTGATACATGGTGGTGTGCAGGCAGACATGGTGCTGGAGAAGGAGCTAAGAGGTCCTACATCTTCATCCGTAGGCAGCAGAGGCAACCGTGTATCACACTGGGTAGAGCTTGAGCATAGGAGACCCTACCCCCCACCCCCACACAGAGACACACTTCCTCCAACAAGGCAACACCTCTTAATAATGCCATGCCCCATGGAGACCATTTTCTTTCAAACCACCACAATGACATAGAATATAGTAAAGAAGTTTAATGATTACACACAAGAAACAGAACAGGTGCTGATGTAGTTTGGAGACAAAGACGTCAAGACTCAAGACATCCCTTTCTACCCTAGGCTCAGTTCTACAACTGCCGTATTTTGGGGGGTTGTACCCCCATATTACTTTATGTTTATTTTTGGACAGTTTGCCCTCTAATGGGTTTCCCCTTCATATCTACCAATCCCATCTTTCATAAAGAGACTTTGAATTTGCTTATTTTCGTGAAGTTGTGTTACCCCTTATTGGATAATCTATTTAATACCAAATTTCATGCCTATTGCTGTTCTGGAGGGTATATTTGGGGCTCTCATTGGAAATAAGTCTTGACATTGAAAACATGCTTTTAAATTATCAATTTATGGACACCCTAGGAGTATGTATGCAAAGATAGCAGAGAGGTGGTGTAAAGAAAATATATTAAATTATCACAGGGAAAGTCAGAGTACATTGTTTCTTAGAGTTTTATGATACAATATCCCATTTCAGCCTGGCTGCAAAATTTTACTGCCAAAGACAGGATGGGAAGAAAGGGAGACTGGATGATTCACTCTAGTCTAAAATATGTATATCTAGTTTAGAGACTAAAAGATTAGAATGTTATACTTACTGAAGATCAGAAACAGAGAGAAAACAATGGAGCTTTTCTCCAGAGATGGGAGGGAAAAAAAATCACTCAATAGGTGAAGCTTAGGGGACCTGCAGACTGTTGAAATTGAGCAAGAAAAAGACTAAATAGGACAAACCATAGTGAATGTTAAGTTTTAACATTCATCAGTCCTGGGTTTACTCTGTAAATTTGAAATTCCCATCTAGAAAGCACCTATTTCCAGCACAAGTTTCAATAGTGGCTTTTGAAGACCCAGATGACTAGGCAAAGCTGAAAGCCATTATTGCTTCTTCAAAGTAAAACGAGGAGGCTAAATGGCTTCTTGGTTTCTTGTCTTTCTCTCTGCTCTGTCCCCCACGGGGTAGGCACACAGAGTATCAGCTCTCCCTCCAGTGAGAAAGTAGGTCTGTTGAGATCTGCCTGCCTCTGCCTCCGGAGTGCTGGGATTAAAGGACTGTGCCACCACCGCCTGGCTCAAAGGTACTTTTCATATGTGACTGAATTATGAAGTTTGAGCGATTATCTGGGTAGCCCCTGTGTAACTGTGAGGGTCTAATAAGGGAAGATGGAGGCTAAGGACTCAAAGATGGGGGTGCACTGACAGAAGAGAAACAGAGTAGCCACGGGAGAAGTGCTCAGGCTGGCATGGCCTGCTTGGAAACAAGATGCGGATATGCCGGTTTTGCTTCGCTGCAACAAAATACTAACAACACCCACTTAAGAGAAGGCCCAGCCTCAGAAGTTTGGGCGTGTAGTTGCCTGGTTCCACTGTTTCTGCAATAGTCGCGGAAGGGCATGCCACATGAAAGCTGCTCAGAGTTGGAGCTGGGAAGTTGAGAGAGCCGAGTATGTGAAAAGGAAGGATGGCATCTCATCTCGGCGAGACTGAGCATACAGCAGCAGGGTGTTTGAATAGTATCCACATTTCTCAACCAAACACGAAGTGCTTTCTCCTTTGGTCCTTCCTGCCTCCCAGGTTTGCCCTACTTTCTTAGTCTGATCTCTGCTGCCCTATCTCTCACACACAGCTGCATCCAAATCAAGCAGCAGTGACTCTCCATCACCCCCTCTCCCTGCAGAGCCTCGCAAGGTTCTGCTCTTCTCAGTCCTTCAAAGACCATGAAAGCCCAGGGAATGCGCATCTGCTCTCTGGCTTCTGTCGTGCTGGAGACCTCTGTTCGGGTTCCAGCAGTCTGACTTCCTTTCTGGGAAATCTCTTTTCATCCTCTATCCAGAAACTTCAGATGCAGGAAACTTAAGCCTGCCTTTAGCCAGAAGCTGGCAAGCGCTTAGCCACTTGGCGTATTCCATCTCCCTCGCCACTGCGATCTGTTCAAGGGTGAGAGTAGGCCCCGAGCTGGCCCATTGAGGCTCAGTCCTGGCCTTCTTTGAGGAAAATCTTCCAGTAACACCTGCTAAGCTGTGAAGCTGTCAGCCCAGGTCTGAGAGCTATCCAATCCTGACTGAGACAAAGTCTGCCTGCAGGTCTAACCCAGAGGAAGGCAGAGCCAAGCATCCATTCACAGCATCACGACAGCACCTGAGGCTAGCCATGCCAGAAGCCTGGGCCTCTCTCCACTCACAACTTCATAATTTTGTCAACAAAACAATTCTCTTTCTGGATGGAAACTGGATTGTGTTAATATTGCTTTTGTAGCTAGAGACTACACAGGCAGTCTAGGTGACATCCTTTCTGAATATTATGTAACAAAACATAGGTGTCTATTATTATTGTTATTGATTCTGTACTGTGACTTGTGTGTGTGTGGGGGGGGGCTGTGTAAAGTAAAGTCTGTGAAATTCAACTTTCCCCACCACCCCACCACCACCTCTGTGGCATTCCTCACAATGCCATTTGACTATGGCAGTTTCTAGAGTCATTGTACTGTGGACACGTCATTATGAACATTCCACGGGCAGGAACTATTTGCTCTTACTGGCAATGTAATGAAGATGCTAGGCTTGTAATGTGCACTCTCCAGCTGCGACCTCCTTTCTTCCCCATTGTATTTAGTGTGGGTCTCCTTTAAAGATGCTGAAAGAACTGTGTATTAATCAGTATCTATAACCAGACAATGCTTCTAGAGCGATTTATTAGGCATCAGGCCCAAATGCTGTCTCAATTAATTCTCATGATAACACGGGGTGTGAATTTTTTCTTCTTTTCATACAGGTGTAAAAAATTCCGACAAGACAAATCTGGAGAGTCAAGGGAACCGAACCCACAGCATTTCCTTGAGCTGGCTGCAGAACAATGGCTTCCCCCGGCTCAGATCTCTTTGATCCTGACATTTAGAGCATGGGATTTCCACTTTGAGACAGGTCCTACACACCTGTTCTGAATCAAGGTAAATTGTCTAGGATGAAAGCTTTGTAAGCCTAGGAACTCAGTTTTTGAATTAGGGAAACGATGCTGCCCAGGCTATGGACGCAACTGAGCAGCATTTGGGGCTGGGGAGGGAGAGGGAGAAGGGAAAGTTGGAAGACATCGCTGTGTGCCTCATAGCAGGAGCGAGCGTTCCGAGCTTTGTTCTTCCCACGTCAGCCACAGATGTGAAGAGATGACAAGAGGAGAAACTGCGAGGGCTTTGCTAGAAAGTGTTGCAAATTTGGTGGCTGTCAGCCAGGAAAACATACCCAGCTCTGGTTGTCACAAGTGCTGAACAGAACAAAGAATCCGGGCCGTGGGAGAGGAGAGGGCTGGAGAGAAAGGCTGATGAGGAAAGAATGGAAAAAAAAAATCTAAACAAGGGCAAGTGAAGAGGACAGAGCCTCGGAAGTTGCAAGAAGACCTGTTCGGAGTACGAATCCATAAATGCAGGGCAATGGGGGTGTTTGTGGAATGGCATGTGAGGGCCTGTCCCCACCGCTGGTGGAATAGGACAGGCTACTCATTAAAATTCTGGCAGCTCTTTGGGAGAAAGAAATGCACGCACAGACAAATCGAAAAGGATGACTATACAATCTAGTTTGCTCTTCTAATTCAATGAAAAATCAAATATTTATTATAGATCGAAAATACTTATGAAAAAGGCAGTTTTAAAAATTTCATCTTCATTTCCTGCTGGGTTTTATGCAGAACCCCTTGGGCACACTGGTTCCCAGCTTGAACTGGGATGGAGAGTTGGAAGTTTAAATGAGGGCTGGGCCTTTTAGAACACTGTTAGTGGGGTGATGGGGACCGCCGTTTGTGTTTCAGAAACTGAGTTTTGATCTAAAACAATAAACCGTAAAAACACCTTTTCTGCTGCTCTTCGGCCCATCTGTGTGGACGGATGATGCTGTGTAAAATCCCTGCTGTCCTTTCCCGTAGGGACCGCCGACCACTTGTTCATTTATTTCTGGGCCACTATTCCCTGAGAAAGAGGAGACGAACAGACACAAATACAGTCGGATTGATGCCTGTTGGTGCACTTAAGACAATGCAAAAGTTATGCTTTTCTCTCTGTTATTTTTGATCAAAAGCAGTTCATGTCAACCAAATACTTCCCCACGATGGATACGTTTGCTCCGAAGTAGCCTAGGCGAGCTGAACAGGGACTAACATGCCTTGCTTGACAGAAGCAGTGGAGAGCAGTTCAACTTCCTCTCAGAACGGATGGAGTTCTTTCTAGTTAATATCCTATATCTACTGACCATATTCTTAATCGACAGGCATTTTAAACATGATTCTCTTAAGGGTGGCAGGTAGCGAAAAAAAATACCTTGTACTTTGTGCATATTTTAAATGTAATTTTATGTTTTTTTAGACTTATAATGTATAATGATTAGCCTTTATAAATTAACAAAACACAATCTGTTTAACTTAGTAATAAAAATATAAGAAAAATTGTAATTTATTTATAAGTAAATTGATAATGCTGTATTATATTTGAGTTTTTATTGAAATCAAACTATAAGTTTAAATATGGGTTATATGATCTGCAATGAATCAAAAATTGCCTTCATATAATGCTTGAAAGTTTTGAATTTCTTACTTAAAACTCCGTTGGTTTATTTGATTAATTTTTGCTGTTTTATTTCCAAAATACAGGCTAAGCTGGGAGATATTAGGTTTCTGTTTTCAATCGTTTATCCACAAGTAAGACCCTGAAGATATTGGTAAAAGCAGGCAGGTTTAGATCTCACTTGGTGGAGGGAGGGGAGGTGCTGCTTCTTAGACAGCTACTAATCTCATTGGTGGAAACAGAGAGGAAGGGGGAGAATTGCGTTTCCTCCAATTCTAAGAGTATTCACCCTGCTCTCAGTGCCCACCCTCCCGACTTCGTCTCAGCCTAAATACTCTCAGAATGCTCCACTTTTAAATCATGACCCCTCTAGGGGCAGGGCTTCAGCATCTGATTGGGATGGATGAGGTCCAAACACTCCACTCTGAGAATACATTTCCGGACAAAGGGCCCCGTCCTGCTCTCAGAGACCTCCATTGGATTTATAGAGGAGGCCACGCCCCCCTGGCTAACTCGTCCTGGGACCGCAGTATTTCCTCCCAAACACACACTGTCTGGGGCTGCACCTGCACTCTCCCACCTGAAAGTCATCTCACCCTTGCTCATGGAAACTTGGCGGTTTACACTCCGAGGAAGAATGGCTATCCATTGTTACAGTGGAGGCCACAGATGGGATGGCAGATGGGATGGAAGAGAGAAGAAGGAAGAGGAGAGTGGGCGCTGCTGCGGGCGCTGCTGTGGTCTAGTAGCAAACTGGACAAAGTGCAGGGATTCCGTGTGTGAGCTTGGCTTTCCTGGCAGTGTGGAGACATGTGCTTGTGGAACAGGAGGAGGGTAGAGGGCTTATTCAAGTTGGCTAGATAGGCTGTAACTTTTAAATGTCTAAGTGATTGATGTGTGGGTTCCATTTGTACTTTGGTTCTGTTCTTCAGGATCATTAAGCCTAGGATCGACAGTTAGGCAGCCTCATCCATGTGATTTTGAATATTCATCGTGTTTTCATATCCTCTGCTGAATATTGATACAAATTAAGCGGTTATTGATGTCAAACGTAAACAACTATATACTGAGTACTGGTCAAAGCCTTTCATGGCTAGCAGGGCGCAGCTGGGTGGTGAGGCAGCTGACAGTCTCCAGCTTCCTATTCTGACTCAGCTGGCCAAGAAACCAGAAAAACAGCCTTCTTCTGACCCTCTCTCAGCGTTGTAGCTGTCCTCAGGACGGGAGAGTACAACAGAGCCATTGGAATTCCTGAAGCTTTGCTAATGGCCAGGAGGAATTACTTGATGTATAGTATGGGTCTCTCAAATCGCTTCCATTTCAAAAGGAAAGTGTGCTACAGTAATTTGCTTCATCAATTATAAAAGAGGTTTCTTTCTAATTCCCACTCCTATTATCGGTTTCCCACACACCTCGTAGGCTGCCCTTTCGAGAAGCGTGTCAGATGTCCTGAGAGTTTCATTCCTGTAAAGTATGTGGTGTTCTGTGCACACATACATATTCATGTATGTGATGATGGGTTTAGGAAAAGGAGACTGAGTTTGAAAGTGAATTGTGATGGGGAAGTTTGGAGAAAGGGGAGGGGCGAAGGGAAGAAAAGGGAGGGGAGGAAAAAGCGGTATAATTTTATTTTAATAAAAGTTTATTAAAATAAATAGAATTATAAAATTTGCACATCTATATCTTGTCCTTTTCCTTGCTTTTCCCATCTAATACATTTTTAGGGTTTTTGTTTCTTGAGACAGGGTTTTATTATGAGCCCGATTGGCTTCACACTCATGATCCTTGTATCTCAACCTCCTTGGTGCTGGGATTTCAGGCATGCACAGCTTTACCTGGATGTAGAGTCTTTTAAGATATGGTGAACTTGAACAAAATCTACACATAGCAAAACAGTGACCATCAGGAAAGAATTTTAAGCAATTGTAGATAGCATTTTCCTTGGTTTGGCATGATGTTTTAATGGTTGTGGAAAACAATTTGATTACATTTATGATTTATTTGAGGGACCTAGAACTTAAATGAATCATGCATGGCCTACAAGTTTTCTACATTAATGTCTACTTGCGGCTCCACCTCCTTCCTGTTCTCATCAGACTGTTTACAAGCTCCCGTCTTGCCTCTCACAAGCTGGGAGCAAGTAGGCCTCTTTAGCACGGTTGTTTATGAAGTGCTTTTCTCATTAATAGACACTTCCAGAAAACTGACAACTAAACACTGGCCACAAGAAACAAAAAAGATGGTGAGTGAGGGCCATCTCCAGCTAAGTTCGTCTGAGGTCAGTTTATTTTCATGATTATTATAAGATGATTTATTTATCTCTTGTATTTTCTGGGGGGGAGATTGAGACAAATGACTGCTCATGTAGATGGGGCACCAGTGATGTGCCAAAGCAATGGTTCAGTGAAAATCTAACCTGGTAACCCAATGAGTTTGTTTGGGTCACTGTCAGAAGTGTAGGTGAGGGGTATTTCACAAGAGCATGAATGATTCAAAGGCTGAAATGATTTAAATTGCTGAAAAGGCTACCCCAGCATGGATGCTGACCCAAGAAAGCTGCTCTTCGATTTGTAACCAGTTCTTCGAGTCAGACTGTCCTTCCCCCAGCCACACTTAGTGCTTCTGTAACCTTGGGGAGCAGGTGAGTTGGGAATCTTGTAAGTTTTAGGAACTTCTTAAGACTTGTGAGTTGTTTGCTTCCTGGATCTTAAGGAACCTCCCTCCAGAAGGAATGAAGGTTTCAATTAGGAAGAAGCTGCTATACAATGACTTCTATTGGCTGATTCTGGTAGAATTTTGAATGTCTGGATGAATCAGGTAGGACTTGCTTTATACTGCTTAAGGAGGTATGCTAAAGGGTGAAGGCTGGTCTTCCCCTGGTGATGTCCTGTCCAGCTCGATTCAGCAGTCATATTTTGCTGGACTTACTAGTCATTTCTACCTAATGAATGAATGCATTTATCAAATATTTCCTTATGGTAAAAGTAAAGGCAAGTTACACAAAGGTGTTCATTGTAGATTAGGAGAAGAGTGAATGCTAGACACACCTGAGCCTAGGACAGACTGTAGACCTGGACTAATGAGGCCATCCATGCTAACTCATTTTTTTTTCTGCTTATAGAAGGTTCATGTGGTGGTGCTGGAGATGGAACCACGTGAGCATATTAAAGTCTGGGATCAAAGTTTTGGCTTTGAACTGATCTGTTGTTTCTTGTTCTACAAAGTTTAAATAATCTTTATTCATAGAAATAGTCAATCTGTTAAAATGTAGTAAGTAGTAGTATTAATGATAAAAGTACAAAATATTTCTCCATTAGTAAAGTTTTGTCATGGAAATAATATTTCTCAGCACAGCATTATGGAGAATTCCTTGTCCCCAGGATTCATCTCAAGCTCCCTGTGTACCTTCTTATTAGTGTTCTGACATATCTGGTTTTGCATTTGACAAGACAGAGAACTCAATTGTTACTGCTTTTCTGCAGTTGCTACTTGTCATGTTTTATGACATTGTTCCTGGCCTACATTAACATGTAGTATTACCCATAAATGGTTAAGAAGACAAGACATGCTTTTCTTTACACACACACACACACACACACACACACACACACACACACACCACGTTGTACTATAGAAGTATTTGGATAAAATTCTAGGCATGTAGATGATCTTTTCCTCTGATCCATTAAAATGTCCATATCGTGCCTATGATACCAGAATTCAGGGGCCCCCTTAGGTCAAGTTAACTTCCTTTGAAACCCTGAAGGCAAAGTTTTAATACTCTGCTTTTAGGACAGCATTGTCTCGAATAAGTAGCTTTTCAGATGATCTAACTTTAAAGGTTTGTCTGCTTTAGAAAGAACGATTCCTATTAGTGTAACTCATCTTGTGACAGAGAAAACCGCACAATGTAAGCAGAGGCTGTTAATGGTAATTACATTCCCTAAACCACTGACTTGCCTTAGATTGATGAAATGCTAGCGTGCTAACGTCGGCATCAAACTAAAGACCAGAATGCCTCAGTCCCTCACTGTTCACGGTGTGGTCCAGCAACCAGCATTATCTGGGTGCAGGTTAGAACTAGAGCATCACGAGCCCTGCCTTGGCCCACTGAGGAATCAGCATTAACACAGCAAGGTGTCTACTGGTGATTTTATGCATATCAGGGCTCAACAACACTGCCTTAGAGGAGCTGGATTTTAGGAAGCCAGAAGCCAAGAATTATTGTACTCTCCATACAAAAATAATAAGACTCGGGAAAGTGACTTAATTAGCAACTTCTTCATTTGTGTGGACCAGCAAGAACCAAAAGAAAGCTACTTTGTGCTATGTGTTTAATCTTAAACTAGTTGCTACATAAACTGTTGGATATAATTAATTTTGATGAGACATTCTATCACAAACACATCTGACATACCCTTACTTAGGAGGCAATTGCTGTGAAAATTATTAAGAAGGTATTCCGCACTCTTATTTTCATAATGTTAGTTTTTCAGAATCCGTCTCAGCCCAGTCGTATCTCAAGAGCTCAGTAGTCACATAGGACCGCAATGCCGACAGAACAATCGCAGCTGATGGTGTCGCCAGAAATCTCCCTCAGGTGTTTGGGTCGCCTTCTTTTCTACAGTAGTGAAAGACGGGAAGCTGCACACAGTGGCTCCTTGATTTACTATGAAGAACCTACTATGTGCCAGACTCTGAAAGCAAGAACTTTACAGTTCAGAACATATTTATAGTGTCATATGATAAGTTAAACAGAAGAGGCCTGTGTAGAGTTTCATGGAAGTATCTTAGGATTTTTACTGCTCTGATAAGACACCACCACCACAAGCAACTTGTGGAGAAGGAGTTTATTTCGATTATACTTCTATATCACAATCTTTCACCAACAGAAGTCAGGGCAGGGACTCAAGGCAAAAACCTGGAGGCAAAAGGAAACTGAGGCCATGGAGGAGTGCTGCTGGCTTGCTCTTTGTCACTTGTTCAGCCTGCTTTTTTACAGCACCCAGGACCTGTAGAACAGGCATGGTACCAATCACAGTGAGCAGGGCCTTCCTACACCAGTCATAACCAAGAAAACACACACACCACAGATTTACCTGTAAACCAATCTGGCGAGGTTATTTTCTCAAGTAAGGGTCCCCTTTCCCCGATGACTCTAACTTGTGTCAAAATGACATAAACCTAGCCAGTATAAGAAACATGAAAGAGAATACCTCAACACTGTCCATGCAGTAATGAAGTGCCATGATTCAAAGGCCACATTCTGGAACTCAATAGACCCATGCTCCAGGATTCACTCCAGTTTGTAAGGACAAGTCCTCAAAGGGTTGCTATAATTGGGGTATACATATAATTTAACCCAAAATATAAAGTTGAGAGTTGGCTATACAATTTCTGAGACAAAATCTCTATTGATTGATAACTATTATCAGTGAAAGAAAGTTCATAGAAATTTGAATATTTATTATCGAACACAGTTTTACAGTAAGAGAAATTCAAAACTGTGAACACGTATGTCCTCCACTTTCTTTAGGGATGGCTTTCCCAAGAACAAGGATATTTTCTTAAGCAATCAGGCATAACTTCTTATCTCAAAAACTTAACAAGATATTATTTATTATTTTCCCTCCCTCCCTTCCTTCCTTCCTTCCTTCCTTCCTTCCTCCCTTTATCTCTCTCTCCCTCCCTCTTTCCCTCCCTTTCTTCCTCTCCTTTTTTTTCTTGGTTATGGTTGTTTCAAGATAAGATTTCTCTGCATAACCCCGGCTGTCCTAGAACTCTCTCTGTAGACCAGACTGGCCTCAAACTCACAGAGATCCTCCTGCCTCTGTCTCTCAAGTGCTAGGATTAAAGGTGTACGCCACTGCTGCTCAACAACAAAACGTTATTTTCTAATATGTAGTCAGTCTTAAAATTTTGCCAATTGTATAATATATCCTATCAATTTTGTTTTCCTTCTTTATTGGTCAGAATTCATCAAGGTTGCAAACCACTTTTAGTTGCCATGTCTCTTCAGTCTCTTGCAATGTCAGAAAAATTTCATAGACTATGGATTTGTATCTGTATGTTTTGAGGGTGAACCACTGGGAATCTGGAGCAAAAGATTTTCAAATTTTTAATGAGTACAGGCTGCTATACTGTAGACTATACTATCTCAGAAACCTAGGTGTGTTTTATATGTTCTCATGATTTGATTGAAGTTACGCATTTTAGCAGGTCAGACAGAGCTTTTGATGATACATTTTAATGATGACATTAGGAAGAGTGGAAAGCAATGTCTCGCCTCGCACGGCTTGAAGGGCAGAGGTGGGTGAGCTGCCCTTGGGCTCTGGTTGGGAATTGTAATGGCAGAAGATTCTCCAGGACTGTTCAGGAAATCTGCCGCTCGCTACCAGAGCGCTTGAAAAGTAGGAGGGAGGAGCAGTGAATTCTGACACCCTCTTTCTGTCCCTGTGTCCCTGCTGACTGATCCCCACCAAGAAACAAGGGGCAAAGCCGTACAATGCAGGTGACGGAGATGCCACCACCATTCTCCTAGAGGGGTGAGAAAGATGCAACAGTACAAAGTAGGTTCTGAAGGCAGTGGGGGAGCAGAAGACAGCTGATACATCAAGGAAAGAGAATAAGAGGGAAGAGGGAACATTCATAAAAGGGAATAAAAAGTCAAAAAGTATTGGAGGACATTACACAATGTTGTCAAAGAGATTGAGCAGCTAGGTGGGGTCCAGTGTAAGAAAGTGTTGCTTATCAACATGATAGTCCTTCAATCAGGGTAAGGACTTTGGACCTATAGATTATTAAGCAGGATATTTCCATGATCAGATATGTGTTGTAGAAAAACAAAATAACTATGGTGGCCATAGAGCAGAACTCTGTCAAGAAAGCTGGAAGTCTGGAATTGACTGCTGCTGTTTAGGGCAGAAAAAAGGAAAGAGCCACTAAATCTGATGCACCTAGGGCAGAGAGCAGGAGACAAAAGAGACATTTGGGACCCTTAAAATTAGAAAGAGGAAGGGGTCAAACATGTTTGAGGCGTAATTAATAATAATTAGTATTATTGATAATGGCCGCTAACAGATAGCAAATACTTACTATTTAACACTAAATTAGAGATCTCATTAATCTTCAGGGCAACTCAGCGAGGCAGGTGTTATTATCACAGATTTAATTACAGGAAATAAAAATGATTAGGTGACTATAATACTAAGAATCGAGGCCGCACACTTGAAGGCACCAATGACAATACTGCATGAGCTATTGCTGTAAACTAATGGGTTGCAAAAGCTGGAACCAAGGAGATAGATTTCCTCTGGGGCCGGGGATGTGGGAAAGTGCCACAGGGTTGAGGTGACAGCCGTAGTTATAAAATAGAGACATTGGTCTGCTCTGAAGCCAGTGAAGAAGAAATCCTACCTGGCTTTGAGAAACGCTTCAAGTAGGCCTAGGACAATTTGAGCATTTTTGTTGATATAATCAATTGGTCTTGGCTGGGACAGCGCTTGTGACCCTCCAGCTGTTCAAACTTGCAGTGGGCGCACACCTGACTACTTCGCAGTTGTGATCTTCTCTAGGACTGTGAGTCATTCCAACTCACTCTGAATGGAGCCGCCACCCTCACATGCGGTGTGTCTGGCCTGTGCTAGGCTGGGACAGTATTGTGTCATGTGACTTTTCATCGCCATTTATCTTTTATCTGGGGATTAAGGACTTTCGGAGTTCCTAAAGAAAATGGGACTTTTGCCCTTGGAGAGATTATTCCAGGAAAACGTTTCAAAGTCCTCAAATTATGAGGGAGGGATGTTGAAAGCCTCGGTTTTATACACGCTTGCCACCGGATCTTTATGGACATGAAAAGCTTCCTCCTATTGAATAGTTCCTGAATTAGTGTTTCTTAATAGTCTGAAGTAGATGCGCTGTGCATCTTTCATTTAGGGGAACAAAATTGAAAACATTTGCATGTGGAGCAGGAATCACTTCGGAAACTATGGAAACCACTAATCTAGCTTAATGCCGACTATTACTTCGGAAACATTTATTTTATCCCTTGGTTACTGGCAGTTCTATTATGGTTTACAGACAACAGTAGAGGGTTTTATGTTTTATGCTTCATTGCAGCAAAATGGTTCTCAAAATCTGACCTCAGATAATTGTGAGCCCCAGCGAAGATTCGTATTTCCTGAGACTAGGATTGCTTCCCCCCGCCACTTTTTTTTAACCCACAAGAAAGCAAGTAGCACAATTTATCCTGAGATCTTTTCTCTTGGATCTACACTATCTTCTCACGGGCTGTTAATATATACTCTATATGGTTGTATTGTATATTATATCTCTTATTAACTCTACTGCCATCGCTAATGTTTTAATATATAACTGTATGTGCCTCAAGGGAGCAGTTTGTGTTCTTTACTGGCAAGGAGCACAAAAAATCCTCTCTGCTGTTCCCCTCTATTATGAATTAATATCCACTACCAGGGGACTCCTTAGGATATAAAATTGTCATCCTGTGAGTGGTGCAGATGAAATTACCATGGAGAAAAGCTGAGCAGTAACCAGAGAATGAATCTGACAGCACCTTTTCTGCTCTAAGTGGGAACCCTGGCGTCTTATATTAATTTATGGCAAATAATTTACATTGCTAATTGCTAAGTTTAATAATCTCTAATATCTTTTCAGTCACGGGCTTTCCTTATCACAAAACAATCTTCTGTGCTGAAACGGAATATTCTAATAACATGGGATCGTTTCTGTTAGCTCCAGAGTCTATTGCGATCTCTGCAAGAGGCAGCTCTAGCCAGTAACAGCACCTAGGGGAGGGAGGCTTTTAAGTAATATCGTTGTCTGTATGGCTTTTCATTTCGGCAATAAAGGAGTTAAAGGAGAGAGATTGATTCTTAATGACAGTCCTGAGTGTTGTGTGGTGGTTGCCTGGCAACTGTACCTGTAGGAACTAAATATTGGACATGTATCTGTATTAATCCCCTCTTGTCAAGGTTTGTAGGTGTTTAGTATATTAAGCTTGGGAAATACTTAGAAGCCAAAAAGTTTGCTCATTTGACGAGCCTTGGAAATTGCGTAAGATCACTGGATGTCAACACATAAGGGTCAGGAGAGTAAGTGATGTACAGTGTTGTGAATGGGTCTTGAATGTATTTGAGCATCTCTTAAGTGAGAGCGAGCCCAGCCTTTCTGGCCTCACCTCCCTCTTTCATCTCTTCCAAGGACGTATCTCTTCACTTAGAGAACATTTATCGACTATCTTTAATGCGTTAGCATCTTTGGCAGATACAGCCCCGGGTATTTACGTGAGAAAAATGAAGTCCCCAGTCCTTTAGTTATGAAAGCAGGGTGCACCCAGAAGGGAATGTTCTCACTCAGCAGCCCTTAGAGCGCACGCTCCTGGGTGTTGGCCTTCTTTTGTTTCTCCTGTAGAGACTAAAGAAAGCTCTGGTTTGTGTCCTATGCTCAACCTGCTACTTACATCTCTGTCCATTCTCAGAGTTCCACAGCACTGATGATCCCTGGGCTCCGTGTCCCTCCACCCACCGTCCCTCGGCTCCCACTTTCAGAACCTTTGCTGATTGAGGCTTCATTATGAATTGCTTTCGTTTAATCATGGATGTCCCCTCTAATTACACAGGAAAGTTGAAGAAAAAACTGCTAAAAATGACATAGGTAACTGTTGAGAAAACTCTCCTTAGAGAATGAGGCACACCTCCTTTTTCTGGGAATGGACATAGCTTCAAGATGAGATCTATTCAGTTCTGTTACTAGTGCGTTATTATCAGCACATAGTGATATGAAGGGTTTACCTCTTATTACTCCAGGCTGCTCCATATGGGTACATTTTGTTGTTGATGAATGACATTATCTTAGTAGAATGAGGGAATAGAAAAGGCCTCTCTTTGATTCTGTTACAGTAAGTTTCATGTAAGCTGTAAGATGCTTTAGTGACCACCCAAATACCTGGGTCTTAATCAACTGTTTAGCTATGTTGTCGTCGTTGTTTTTGTTTTTTTTTTCCCTTTCCAAATCAATCCATCTGGTCATAAGATTGTGGGGAATGAGAGGAATCATAATGTTCCATCTGCCCTATGTTTGTCAACAGCTAAGACTGCCCAACACTCTCAGCTACACCTTATAAAGAAAGGGTATGTTTGTTAGTGCATGACTGAATTCACTGACATTCAGGAAACTGAAGAAATGTATGATGGAGTGATGATTTGGTGCAGGCATGAGAGCTTCCGTACCCAAGAGGTTGGGAGGGGGGTGTAAGAATTCAGAAAGGAGAAATGGCGGACAGCAAAGTCTCTGCAAGCTCCTCAGCACCATGCCAGAACTTGCAAGGAAATATAGTAGGGGTGGGTGTTAAGACAAGGCTGCTCACCGTAGCGGGGCTGAAGCCTTTGGAAAGCTATCACTTGTGGGCACCACTGCTTCTGTGGGTGGTCAGTCAAGGGTATGGTAGGGAACTTGGGGCGCTGCTGGTCAGCACTGCTGGCAGACACGGGAAAGACTGGGTGCAAGCTGGGACCAATGAGAACAAGCTGGCTTCTTTTAGCACCTTTTAGGTGATTTCCACATTTCATCACTGACATTTTTGGGGAGAATAATTTCTACTTCTCTTCTTTCTACAGTAGCCCAGACAACGTGGAAAAGGGGATTCTGGGAAATGTAGTTCCAAATCAACCAGCTCCATGAAACTGAGCCCTCAGAGTGTCCTTAAAAGCGCACGCTGTAGCCTCAAATAACCCCTTTCTTGGTCAACCTCCTGCTTGGAAGGGCATGAAGTAGTGCTTTGAGGGCAGGCACTCTGTGTTCCATTCATTTCATCACCGTGTTCAACTCAAGAACGTATACTGGGTGACAGAGGGCAGAGGAAAAGGAGGTCAGAAGGGGGTAGCTAAAACTTGGCAGTTCCTGCTTTGATCCACCTCACCAAAGAACTTGGGAGCTACCCTCATTCTTGTTTGTGCTTTCTCACCAATTTTGCTTTGCTTCACCAGAGGGCCTGGGTCATTTCCACACGAGGCCGGTTGTGCCTATGAGATTTACACTAACTTTTCTGGGTCACAGTTGAGTTAGTTTTGTAGCTTAAATTCTCCTAGAATTAATGCCAGCACTTGAGAGGCAAGGCACGGGCAGGTGAATCTCTGAGTTCAAGGCCAGTCTATGGAGTGAGTTCCAGAACATCCAGGGTTACACAAAGAAACCTTGTCTCATGGGAGGGGGAAGGGCTAAAATATGTAGAAAGATTGTCACTGTGCACACAGTCTCTTTTCTGGTGAGCCAAATAGACTTGAGACCGTATGTTCTGTTATATTTGGCCACGACATAAGAAAGAAACAAGGAAGATTTAATGACAGCTTAACCCTTAATTAGTGGCTGAGATTGGTATCAGAATTGGGATGAATTTATAAAACTATTCAAGAAATCTAAAGCCCAAGTTCTGGTTTAGACCCTCTACATAAGCACACACACCTTATTTCCTCATTTGCAAATTTTGGTCAGTGTTGAGACTTCTCTCCTAGTACAAAGTGGTGTACAAGGTTACTGATGGTGTAACCTTGGAAGCCATAAAACACCAAACAGATACCAGTTATTAATAGCTGTGACAGTCAACAATGCTATATAGTAAAACCACAGACAGGAATGCATTGAAAATTGTACATAAGACGCATCAATAAATAAGTCTTAAAACCATTTTACTTATTAATTAATTACTAAATGATTGTGTGTGTGTGTGTGCATGTGTGCACATGCTCGTGTATGTGAGTGTGCCTACATGTCGGCTTGGTATGCAGAAGTGAAAGCACAGCCTGCAGGAACTGGTTCTTGACTCCCATAGTGTGCGTTCCTGAGAGCTGAACTCAGGCTTGGCAATGAGCACCTTTATCTGCTGAGCCATCTTGCAGCCCCCTCAATATTACTTCTCCACCACTAATGGTTAAGTGGTCACATGGGCATCATAATACCTAAACTATGGCACTACAACAGAATCTTGCAGCTTCAAAAAGGTGTAAAAATCTGTGTGAAAATTATTGCCTGCATTTCTCGGTGGCATCAGAACTTCTATGTTCTTTAGGTAACGAAGTGTGATTTCATTCTATTTCCCTAGATGTATCTGGGCACCGCCTGCCCCGAGTTTGTTCCTTTGATTTTTCTGAGCAGCTGTGTATGTTTTCCTAATACGGATAAAGGGGTGGGGCAGGGTAAACACTGGTGACAGCAAGGGACCTGGAAAGAGCTGTAGAGTGTTCAGCCTGAGGGTTGACAGGAAGGGAATGCGGCCTCCACTTCAGGTCACCGCTCTGTGACAAATGGCTCCTTAGCTAATAGAGATAAGCTGGATTGCAGGATGATCTGGCAGAAATATTCCTGCCTTAAAAAAAAACCTGTGATGTGCGATGGTAGGAGGGGGAGGGGAAACCCTAAAATTTGCTCCTATCTGTCAGAAATCATCATCCGGGAGAGTTTTATTATGAGGGAAGTCAGACCTGAAGCCTTGGCTTTGACCGCAGAGGCCAGGGGTGTTTATGTTTCTTTCAAGATATTGAATCCAGAGTTGAGGTCTGGTATTTGGCCGGTGACTGCTCAAGAGGAGGGATTTGGCTTCTGGCAGAACATAAAGCCAAACGACAACAAAGCCTTCCTTTCAAGCTATCCAAATGAACACATTTCTAATCTGAAATTCAAATACTTGACAACAGAGAGCCTGTGAGCTGGGCTTTGAACAGGAAATTGCTTCATGGTTTTAGCATAATGAATCAGGCAGTTAGACTAAATCCATTTAGTAGGAGAAGAATGCTTTCACATGCCTTGTGAAAGAAAGGGGGAGGGGTGGACCTTCTTAATTCCCCAAATTTCTTAGGACTTACAGATGCACATGCTCAGTATAAATTGTATCTGCTGTGCTCTCGGACTGGTGTGGAGAAAAACCACTATTCGGGAATCATCTTTGTTAGAAGATGCGGTGTCTTATAATGTTGGAGGAAATGAACGTGATGGATACAGGTCAGGGAGTTGCTGTCCTTCTTCCTGTCCCTTGCTTCTCTTGCTGGTGGCTGGTGCATTGCTTTGTGAAACCCTGTTTTAGTCCCTGTCAGTGTTAAATCGGACAACTATGGTCTTGCCTTGTCTGCGAGGCACTAGGGAGACTCAGAGAAGAAGATGCAGGCATTCCTGGGTCAGACTCTTCGCCCTAAGAAAGAAGCAATCTCCTGTGGCAAGGCTGGAGACAATAGGGTGCCTGCCAGACTTTCGGCATGGGGGTAGGGTTGGTACTACGAGAAGGGCCAGCAAATTCACATTCTGTAGAAGGGTAGTAGGCCATGGAATCAGTCTGACCCTGAGAAAACCTGTGGGCATGCCCAGGGAAGGACAGAGAGGGATGGAGTGGAAGAAAGAAGTTGCAAAAGAAAGAAACAAAAACAGCCACAATGGTAGTACAAGCAAGATGATGGATAGGGAGGTTTAAATCTTGTCTGTAGCGTGAGGGGTGCTCTCCAGATAGCTGTCACACACCTCAAGCCTGGGCCCAAGGAGTTAAGGCCACAGCACATCTGCCTCTACGGCTGACAGATGCACTGTGAAGTGTGTGCCTTTTATTCTGTGTAACACACCCATAGACTGTTTCCCTCCTCCTCCCTTGCATGTGAAAGTAAATAAATGAACAAACAAATGAGATTTCGTTCAAATCATTGTTCTTAACTTTCATATCAAGTAGAACAATAAAGGTCTTCTAGTTGGCTTCGAGCTGAAGACCCTTGAGATGGATTACATTAAAAAGATGCTAAAGAAACAAAACAAAGCAAAGCAAGCAAACAAACAAGCAAAAAAGCCCCACCCCAAAGCACAAGTGTGTGTCAAGCATCCAATGCATTCTCTCAGTTAAAAACAAAACAAAACAGACAAAAACCCCAAAAAACCCAGAGTGGCATACCCACTTCTCCAGTGCTGAGGAATGGCCTTCATGACAGGGTGGATACCGTGGTACACAGATTGGCTAATATGGTTGTGCCTACCTGAATGGACCTGTGATGATGCAGGCTGAGAAGAAGCGATTTTAAACCACATAAACCTGGTTCTGAAGCAGAAGAGTGATAATCGTCCCAGGAGCAAACCTAGAATGTTTAGGAAACCACATACCTTGTGGATTGTGCTGAGGCCCCAACCAGATCAAGTTAAAACTTAGAATATACTTCAAGCCAAGTAGTGCAAATTATCCAGATAAAATGAGGCAGAATTCCAAATCCAAGCCTACTGCCAGACAATAGACTTTCCTTCAGAAGACTATTTCAGTCAGGGCCTAGGGACTGGCGATGGGACCATTCTGATGGAGCAAATGCATGGTTATCCCAAGCTAATCACTCCCTCACGCACTGAAGATGGAATCCCTTTCTCTGAGGCAGGGCATTTCATTCAATGACAATAAGGATAAGTGAGTCTGGAGGGAGCCAAGCCAAGTGAAACTCATGTTGAAGTAGAAAAAGGCTTATGTGTGCTCTGTTACAGGATTCACAAAAAGCTCCCGTCTTCAATGTGGGTCCAGAAGATGGGGGTATCTTTATAGGCCCCTAAGACTTTTACAGACTTAAAAAGTCTAAATTCCTAAGTGACAATGGTGACAAAGATGAGGGACATCAGGAACACCAGAGACTACCCACATCCTTCTACGTCAAAAGTAGGAAAGAGTGAGTGTCTAGCGACAGGAATTAGGGTCATGTTTGGCTTAGGCGCCCTATTGATGGTTCAATAATTCTGTCAGAGTTGATGTTTTATCTTAAAAAAAAAACTCCCATGGTTTATTTTAAATCTCCCTACGTGTTGATGTTTGTCTTAATATAAAAGTGTTTTGGTATGATCTATTATCAAACCCTAATGAGCTTTAACAAGAGATGCCCACTTACTGGGAGGCTCTGAGGATGCCTGGCTCCCTGCCAGCGACTTTCATCCAAGTTGACAAGCAGAGACCCAGGTCCAGCTCATGACAAAATCATTATGAGGCTCAAGACCCAGCTCTGAGCTTTTTTTTTTTTTTTCAGTTCTGATTCAAAATATCTCAAGAGGCAGCTCTGACTTTCCCATGCTGCCTTTAAAGCATCAAGTGGACAGAAAGCACACCAAGACTGCTCTCCTCTTTGTCCCCGTCCCGCTGTGAGGGGTTGTGCATCCCTTTTGGAACATTTTTTTTCTCCTTCAGGAATATAAAACACAGTTAGATGCAAACTTCTAAGAATAAATGCAAAGCAGATTCCCTTTTTCCTTACTGTGCCTCCTCTAGAAATCCACACAGAATGGTCAGGCCTCTTGATAGAGAGAATTTCCACCCACTTCCTTTCGTATGATCCTTGGTGTCAAGCTATCTTGAACTTCAGAAATAGTTGTTATAATTTGAACTTCAAGCTGAGATTCGGGGTAGATATTTGGGTAGTAAAAAGGAAAATCATAAAAAAAGAGCTAACCATTTTTTTGAAAGTGGCATTTAGGGTTCAATATCAATATATGTCTCCTAGCATACTGCCCAGTGCTTATACTGTAGAGGTCTGGAACCGAACACCTGTAGGGTTAAATCTATCTGCAGGCTGTGTGACCTGGTTACTATTTACGTTTCTTTCCCTTTGTGTGAAAAATGAGGCCAACATACCTCACGTCATGAGACATTTAATGGACTCTTTGTTACAGTATTGGTATAAGTACCCAATAAAGGCTAACAAATGAAGAAATAGACATACATTGTACAATTCAAATTTATTATAGTATATAAAGATTTCATTTTATAAAAATACTTAGTCTTGAATAACTTTTATTCCAGCTGTTCCTCAGAATGCAAGTTCCTTCAGGCATGAAATTTGTATCTCAATTATTCAATTGATAGCTGCCGTCTGCGTGCTTTCTCTGTCAAACTGTCTAAGACAGAGTCTTCCTCCATTCCCGTGACTATAAAGCAGGTACAGAACCCGAGTGCATCCCTTCTACCGTGAGCACACTTGTGGCTTGGATGTAGCTGCTCAGCATTATTATTTTTTTTCCTTAACATTTCCGCTCCCACCGTCATCTAATAACTTCCAAGCAGATGAATCCATTAAAAGGTGTGTTCCTGGTGTTCAGTAATTGCCAGTGACGTCTAATCAGAGAGCAAGGGCTATGGAAGAGCCTGCAAGAAAGACTATAAGATAATTAAAACATAAAGGTTATGCAAAAGTAGCAAATCAATGGAGACAGTAAACACGGTTTATCAACAGTCCTGAGAGCAGTTTTTCAATTCTAAAATGTAAATGGGCTTGGGATAGAGGGCGTGCGAGGATGATAGATAGGGTTCTTGTAACTGTTTAATTAACTCCAGTTTCCCGCATGTTAAAGGTTGCCTCAGCCCACTGGCTCATGTAACAAATTCTCTTAGGATTTCGTTAGTCGCTGTCTGATACGAAGCCCAGGCAGCCTTTCTTTCTTCCAGGGTTAGGTTTTGCCCTGCTCCTCTGGAGACCTTATCAAAACACAGCCCTCTATTTTCTCTATAAATACACAGATATTTTCAATTTCAGCTAAAATGGTTTGACTTTGTAATCAAGGTTAAAGACACACACAGACACACACAGACACACACACAGACACACACACACACACACAGCCTAACTAATGAGAGGAGGTCGCTGGATAGAACTGCATAATTAAAACTAGGTATTAAAATTCACAGACTGTATGAATAGAATTTCAGAAAAACCATGGCAGCTCTCTAGACGACTCACTCACTGTCTTAATTCTTCTGCAATGCAGGCTACTTTATAATTGGCCACCAAATTGTGCCACGAGGTCAGTTCAAGTGGATGGAAAGAGTAAGGAGGATATTTTACGTTTTGGAGTCACTACCCTGAGCACCCACAGAAAGACAGGCATTCGCCGTTCTCCGGTACTCATTTGCAGTGGAAGGTTCTTGGTGTTTTTGCTTGCAGTAGTATATTAATTCAAGCTATATGAAGAGATGGATGTGTCTGCTTTCTTTGGAAGCTTGCAATGTTTATTTTATTTTATTTTATTTTAAAAAGACTCTATGAGGGCTAAGTGTTATTTAAAAGAAAAATTCTTTTTCCAACCCGGTAGGATTAGGTTTCACACAATTAACTTTATCATTAGTAAATAAAAGAGTTACTTAACCTCTGCCCCCCGCCCCCCGCAGAAGTCCTTGATATTTTGCTTAGCAAAGGGCAAGAAACCCATTATGGTTTATGTATTCCCTTTGTTAAGAGGTTATTTCTGAAGACTGTGATACAGAAACACATAATCCAGTGTTTGTTAATAAAGATCTATTTACTCCCGCGTTTAAAGAGCTGGCTATTGTGTGATGCTCATCGGTGCCACGGACAGGAGACCTTTCCCTGATGTTCCCACGGGAAAGGCTATCAAGCTGTCAGCGAAGGACTCATTTTCTTTAAATTAAAAATCACCGAGGTGTCCTGGGCAGAGGATATTAAAGCCTGTGTAGTCAAGTCATTTCAGCCCATGATGAGCGGGAAGGACGCGCGCAGCCTACGCTTAGGAAATCAAATGCTTAAAATGCCTGCTACCCCATAGTTAGGGTTTTCATCCTGAAGGAGGATTTGAGCTTGTCCTTTTGAACAATGCTTTAGAGAAGAAATTTAGCACCCCTGCTTTGCAGCATCCATTTTCCAATAAATCTATACTTTCTCTGCCCTCTTCCTTGCTATCAGTCATCCGCATCCCAGAGGAAATGCTGCAGGCTTGGGGTTAAATTAAGGTCCTATCTCTCGTGATTGTCTGGAAAGCTGTCTACAACCTCAAAAAAAGCTTATCTGCATCCTATACAGCCAAGGGGAAGGGGTGGTTTTGCTGCCCATTGATGTCAGCAGTGGGATTATTGCTTGGCAGTTGAAAATGAAAAGAAAACCACAATTACCCTTCATTATAAATTATAAATAGCTCGAACTTCAGTATATTGCCATGATGCTGAAATTGACAGGGGACATGGATGTCCTGTATTCACGCTCCATCCCTGAACGGCTAAGAAAAGCATTGTCTGTTTTTCCATGAGAGCCCAGAGGTGCACTTTGTTTGAGAGAAGCATAATATCTGCCAGAAACACTATGTTACAGCATCTTTCTTAGCATCTACAAAATTGAAAAGAACATGCCCAATATAAATTAGTTTTCTAAATTGATTTGTCTTAGATATTAAAATTAACTGAGGCCAAAAAGAACTAAATTTTCTGACAGAAGCAAAGCATTAAACAGACATATGAACACACATGTGCAAATGTTCCTTCCTACATCCTCAAGCTAAATTAAGTTAAATATTACTCTATAGAGAAATATTATAAAAATATTTGTCTTTATTAAATCTAGCGAGAGAAATAATTCCCATAGGTTTAAGAGTTAAGCAAAAAAAAAAACCAATTTACAAAAGGAGAGGAGACTTACAACCATTTACCAGAACATCCCTGAAAGGGGGTTATAGGAGGCATCATGAAGAAGGCTCTCAGAGGATAGCTGCTAGCTTGTTATAAGTCAGGGTGCCATAGAGGAAGGGGAGAAACTCATAACCTTGTTTAACAAGCATGTATTGGGCATATATTTTATGACATGCATACTGGGAGTATACAAGCTGTGATAGGCAAATCCGTGTTTTCATGGGACTTACATTTTAATGGAAGAAAACAGACAAATGTCTAAGTGCGTTCTTGTAAGATAAAACGTATCATAGATAAGAAAGTACATAGATAGATGTAGTACTTATTCATTTTGTAAATACCCCCTGTGATGGAGTAGGAAGGGCTAGTTTGCACAGTGCTTAGGTGTTATTAATAAGGCGAACACTGAGCACAGAATACAGCAAACAGAGCAGGCAGCCAGCCCAAAAGGTCCCTGGAAAAGTGATCATTAGCACGATGCATCCCAAGTGGCCCGATGAGGTGAGGGGTGGAAGGAGATGAGGAACGACAGGTGACGGACTCTGAGGTGTGCTGGAGGCGGATTGTGTGGTATCTTGGCCGTCATTGTGAGTACTTTGAAGATTGTGATCAAAGGAATATTGTAATTTGTCACCTACTTTTTGGAGCACACTAACTCTGCTATGTGTAGCATGGGTAGAAAAGCAGGAAGAAAGACAGGACACCATTGCAATCACCTAATGTGGCTTGGACCAGGATGCTGAGAACCAGGAAGGTGAGAAGCCAATCCAAATATGTTTTGAAGGAAACAAAATCACACATTGTTGAGTGATTCTCGTCTTGAAGACAGATGGTGCAAAGGCTTTGGGCTGGTAAGCTTGGAAAAATCCAATTCTCATTTATTTACTGATATTGTGGGTTTTTTTTTTTGAAAGAACAGAACTCTGTAGGTGTATGTAACTGCTAGGCAACCTCCATTTGTGATGAGAAATGGCTGTTGGACTCAACTCCTTGAAGATCACTGTTGGTCTTAACAAGAAATCGGTGAAGAAATCAGCGATCAGATGAGGATGGACTTCTGGTCAAAAGGAGCAAATGCATTTTAGGAGTTTGGCTTCCATATGTGTGGGACAATGGCCAGTAGCTGGAAAGAGGCTTTGGTAGAGCTGTTTCTAAAGTTAAAATGTGACAGTGTATTTGTATATTGATCTATAGTAGGAATATCGAGTCACATGTCTACCAGTTGATGACCAGAACTTGTTAGTGAATCTTACTGTCTAGGTTGTAAACACACATAGGAATGATCTTAGGTAGGACCAGAAGTCTTTAAATCTGTCACTCAGCTAGTTGACACGGGGTCTCTGTTCATAAATCTAAATACACATTCAAACATGGGGGGATCCTTCATTCTGTAAAGAAAAAATGAAAATATCAAATCATCCCAATTTTAACGCTCTCACTTTCTTTTGGTAAATAGAATTTCAAAGAAAAGGTTGCTAGGCATGCTTGTTCACTGAGGGTACATGCGAGTATTTCAGGCCATTGGTCTTTGTGTAAAGATGGTTCAGGGTAAATGGAAGAAAATGAGGCTGCTAGAAACTAGTCTTTCTGCAGCTTCACCCAGAACTCTTGGTGAGATTTCTGACACAGTCCAAAGTCACCAACCAATGTCTTAATGAGCAGAGTTTGGGATAGCTGTGGCACTTGCCGGCCTCTCACCAGAGCTCCAGGTGAAGTCTGATCCCTGTGTCTTTACCAGCAGTATCCCATCGTTGGGTACCCTCTTCCAGCTCAGAGCACCCAGCTCACACTTAAAACCATGGGCCATTTGTGTGATCGCATGTGGAAGTTATCTTGGTAAGACTTTTAGGGTTTGGTCCATATGGAAATTACGTCTATTCCTAAGAAGCTCTTTAAAAAAAAATAAACTCTCACACGTTTCATAGTTTTTTGTTTCCTCTTTCTTTACCTCATTAGATTTAAGAACTTACATACATTCTAAAGAAAGAATTCATTCATCTTTCCGCAGTATTTATATTTGTCCTGTTTTCAAACCTCAATTAGACTCAAGAATAAGTACAATTCCTATGTTTCGGAACCACGATGGAGCATGTGATTCTACTGAGCTCATCCTTTCTAGACACGGAACGAGAAAACAGACATGCGTGGGTAACCCCTGTTGAGAGGAACTCAGGGGAAGTATCTACAAGAGACTGAAGGAGAAAAGGTTAGCTTAGTCCATTATGCATCCATGTGTTGGAAGAGTACAGTGATGACCCAGAATGTGAACACTGTCTAACACAACCCTGTTTCCAGTGTGTGCATATTCCCCCCTTGCTCTGTTTTCAGCAGCATGTCTTTGTCACCCTGGTTTTAGGATATCTATGTCTGTCTGTCACATCCAGCAAAAGCTTCTTTGCATGTCTCTCTGTGTAGCTTGTGCTAAGACATGGCATTCTAAACATCTAGAGTCTGCTTCCTTCAGTGTCCATGGGCTTTACTCGGTCTCAAACTCTTAAAAGTTATTCACTCTGCTGATGAGCAAGACTATGACTTAGTTAATCACTTTAATTCATTGATTCTTTATTTTCAGATTGAAATTTTTTTCCAGGCTATTATGTGTGCGACACTATGAGCACCGGTCGCCGTCTCGGTCATTTTCTGTTCTGCTTTCCATGTGGTGCTTCAGCAGCGTTCTTGGCTTTGACGGATACCTACAGTCAGATGATTTCACCTACTTAATTGCTTCTCCTCCTTAAGACATCAGCTTGAACATCACTCCAAAGATCCCTATCTGACCAGGCCTCTCTTCACACGGGTGTTTCCTCACAGTCTCCGGCGATGGAAGAACGCTACTTGAAGACGAACCCAGTGCTGTGCTTGAAAAGGCAGTTACTACTTGGCTAATTATTATTTTTATTTTTAGGCAAAAAGAAGAATGACTTTATCCATGATATTGTATGAACTACACAAAATGTAGAAGGCTAAATGGAGAAGTGTAAACAGACTCCTATGAAAGCAGCAGGTCCCCGATGGTTTAAAAGAACAAACCACAAATGAATTTCTTTAATGGAAAAAAAAAAGAAGTGAATCACAACCACATGCTTTACTTGAGGAAGATAAATAATGAGATCAGAGTTCATCTTAAAGTCAAAGTCTCCCACTTTAGAGAACGTTTGCCCATGAGCTGCTACGCGATGCTCCAGGACACGAGCTCATTAAGACTTTCTTTATCGGCCTTTCTCCTTAGAACCTGGGAGTTTGGAAGTAACTTTTATATGCTGTTCTGTCATCTTTCTTTGAAGCTCCCTGATCCTCCCGCCTCAGCATCTCAAATGCTGGGATGACAGGAGTGTACTGTCACACGTGCTTGGATAGGAAGTTTGCTGTTGTCATGTGTAGGTTTGTATTCTTCTGTCAGGGGTCAAACCCAGGGTTATGCTGGGTACCACTGAAGTGCATTCAGGCTTATTTATCTATTCTTAATTTCCTTTTATGATTTACCTCTATTTATATATAAGCATTTTTTAACTTAAAAGAATATAGATGTTTGCTGCCTGAGTTTCTACATTTATAAGAATGCCTATTTCATACACATTCAGTTTTAGTCTGTTCGAGAAAAAGGAAGTTAATGCTGTCTCTTCAAGAGGGGAGGAGCTTGAGGAACACCTGTGCATTTGCCAAGCAGGTGAACTAGCTGAAGCGGTTAAACCAGGAAAACTGACGTTCAGGAAATCAGAAGGGCAACCATCACCAGTGAGCCCAATGACCTCATGATGAATTTATCCAATGAAGACTTGAGAGCCAAATATTGGGGTGAAAACCTGATAGATCAAAGGAGCTATGGAGAAACAACTGTCTCTCCACACTTCCCAGGTCAAAATACAGCTCAGTCTCCAAGTCCCTCCCTACTCCTTCCTGTGCGTCTTCTCTATCCACACTCCTGACTTCTTTATGGATAATAATTCCAGTCAGCTAGTCACTGGTTCCACCCTCTGACTCAAGGTTAACTTTATTAACGCTGTCTCAGGGTGTCACAGTGTGAACAAATATCCTGTAGCAGTTCCCGACTCGTTAAAGGACAAACTCCAGCAAGATGGCTGAAGCAGGTTTTGTTTGCAGACAGCATCTGACCCCAGTAGCTTCTGAATTGGTTACCAACAGGCAATCTGGACACACTTGACTGGCTATAAAAATCCTTGAGTCATGTCTTCTTTCCCACGGAAATCCTCTCCCTGACTTCGGGCAGTACATACTGCAATGTAGCCCTGATCAATTTTCTCCCGGTCCCCTGCTTCATTGAAAACCTACTCCAGTCATCACTTTTCCTATTGCGCTGAGGAAAGAAGGCTTGATCTGGGCTTGAAGTTAAGAGTACAGACCAGCAAGGCCGGGAGAGCCAAACAATAATACTCAACTCACGTTCTTCTTTGTTTCTTTTTATTCAGCCTAGGACATCAGCCACGGAATGGTGCCACCCATATTCTGGGTGGGTCTCCCCTCTTCATTAGACTTCTCATAGATACTGAGAGATATGTCTCTTCTAGCAGATTTTAAATCCAAGAAGATTAATTATCACACCTGAGTCCTAAGGGCCATTTTTTTTTCTCCTTTACTTTGGGATATGGCGCAATCATTTAGACTCTTAGTATTTGGAGTGAATCGTGTTCTACCTTGCTGCTGTTAGTTTCCTTGCGAGAGACAATTCCTTCCCAGTCCTTGTGTTTGGTTGTGTGCCAACATAGGGCAATGGAATGGAGGGGGCGGACTGTATGGCCACAGTTCTAACCAGAGGCGTTTACAGACACTGCCTCTTTGCTCACTGGCTTATTTTTCCTCTTGTCAAAAGGTTGCTCATCCTAGATCAGGCTTTCAACCTGGACCCCAGAATAAAAAAAGGCACATGGAAAAGATCCTAACCCAACCCAGAAGGGTGTAGCATGGACAGGGAAATAAACCTTGTGTTAGGGAACACCAGGGTCTGAGGCTAGTCTTTACTGTGGCTGAACAGGGCAGTGGCTGATCTTCCTGTATAGGGGTTCGGGCTACAATGCCCCACCTCTCGAATTCAATGCACTCCTCCCCCTAATCTAGCATTTGTTACTTTTCTTTAAGAATAAACACTGCACTGATGAAGGCTGAGGCAGCATCGAGGGTGGGCCTATACCCCAGCAACCTTCCTGTCTTGGGTCATTGCTGCTCTGAACACCATCACTGGGCAACATATGATGGACAAGCCACCGCCATGTATGATGAGCTGTCCACACAGTCCACACAACAGTGTTTGGCTCCACACTAGAGACAGACATGCTGCCCAGTCACTGGGAATAAGGGGACATGAAGGTTTGTTGTGACCACTCAATGCACCCCTTTAATATGTGCTTTTCAGTCTGTCTTGATTTCAGAGAACTTTTCTGACTTCAAAATTCTCTTTTCTAAGCAAGGCGTGGTGGCACATGCCTTTAATCCCAGCGCTTGGGAGGCAAAGGCAGGAGAACCTCTGTTTTCGAAGCCAACCTGGTGGATAGAGTGAGTTCCAGGATGGCCAGGGCTACACAGAGAAGCCCTGTCTCAAAAGCCAACTAAACAAATGGAATTATTTTTGTCCTATTTTTCTTTCCTTTTTTATTTACAGTACATAAACACTGTAAAAATCTTTACTTAAAAACATGATTCTTGCATTGTTGTTCTAACCCTCACACAATGAAACGATGGCAGAGCCTTGCTTGTCGCATCCTGCCCCGCCTTTGCACAGGGCAGGAAACACAGGCTATAGAGTGTCTGATAAGGCACTTCCTACCACATCACACCCCTTTGGTTATGGGTATGCATGTTTCAACTTTGGCTCTTTGAAAACTATTTTCTAAAATACATCTGCCTTCTCAACTTTTCTACTGGCTTCCTTTTTCTATTAGGGCTCAGGGTCTGTATCTATGTTCCACAGATTGCATTGTGTTGAAAGAAATACTCTCTGTCTTTGAATGAGGGTGCATATTAGATAATAAAATAATATAATGTAGATGCATGACTGTTTAGTGAGAGTTGGTGGACTTGTTTCTACATTTATTTCTTCTTAATAGTTTCTCGGATGTGTTATGATTTTCTCTGGCTGTATCTTTTCTTTAGTTTCTGCCATTCATGAGTCTTCTTTGGTTAGAAGATGTATTAGCAGATGAGAGCGAAAGGCCAGGACACCTTTGGGGGCTGCAGCTCTGATTTATTTGGTCTGACAGTTATTAAACTATACAATATGTTTTCACTGTTAACACAGTAGCATCAATATCAAATTTATAGTGTTTCCTTCTCTCCAAACTGGACATTTGAAGACATGAGCTATCCATTTATCCTAGGACTTTTCCCACTTTTCTCGATTGAACCCTTGTGGTAACATCAGGAGGTGACGTCAGCCATAGCCTGTGTAAGAGCACTGTCAGTGCAGGTAGATCCGGTGATTTATTCCTAGGCAGTAGAACACGATAGAGGTGATGGACTAGGCATCTCTACACTACAGCTACTTTGCAGACATTCCATATTAGCAGACCAGTGACAGATGTCCCTCAGGATACTAAAGAAGGAGGCTGGCGTCTTGTGAGGGGGATTGTTTAGATGCTGTCGAGAGGGACAATGCTCAGAGAATTCTCAGCTGATTGACAGTAACAAAGTGAATTATTAATAGCGTGGCTATCATAAACTGAATTTTACTAACCACTGTGGGAACTTGGTGGAATTCCTGAGTTGTATAAAAGAATATAGCATGAAAAACTCATTGATCACAGCCTACAAATCTTTGAGGAGAGGACCCAGACAAGCTATGTGAAGCCTACTGGCATAGAGAAATGATAAATATGCTCTTGTGTGATATTTTGTTTGTGTTCTGACAAATAAAGCTTGCTTGGAGTCAGAGGGCGGAGCTATGCACTAGCTAATCATAGAGGTCTGGAGGTCTGTGCAGAGAGAACAGGAAATGGTAAAGCGGGCCTGAGACAAGATCTCTGCCCTTTTGGATAGAGGAACGGAAGAGGTAAGAAGGGACTGTGGCTGCTGCTCTGCTTCTCTGATCTTTTAGGTTTTTAACTCTGATTTCTGACTCCTGACTTTTATTGATAAGATTAACTAGCTTTATGCTTCATGCGCATTGCTTTAAATCACTAACTCGGTGATCATTTTTATGCACCCAAAGGAAACATTATCACCCACACTTAGGTCAAATGCCAGCCACCAGTTATTATTGATCTTGGGTTGGGTTTTTGTTCAAACTGGACCAGTGCGCATAGATGATTATTTAAGAGGATAGTCCTTTTCTAGAGCAACTACAAAGAAAGATCTAGATGAGCTTACCAAAACAGTACGAATCAACGGAGAGTCGCTAATATAAAATTTCAGAGAGAGGAGATCCACAAACTGAGGGTCGGCCTAGCCTGAGAGTCTCTACTGGGAAAGGCCTAACCTAGGAGGCTCTTATTGGTCACGTGCACTAAACGTCTATGTTAAAACCACAAGAGGACTCCAGTGCATATTAGCTCCTTTGGGGATAGGCACTGTCCTCTTGTCTTGTATAAGGGAGGCTGACGCCTGAGCACAGCTGGGAAGCATTTACCATCTTTCGGCTTTTCAGAAAAACCCTGGAATAATAACTATGAAGCAATCCAACCTGAGAAATCTTCTTTCTTTTCTTTCTTTCTCTCTCTCTCTCTCTCTCTCTCTCTCTCCCTCCCTCTCTCTCCTTTTTTTCTTTCCTTCCTTCCTTCCTTTCTTCCTTCCTTTCTTCCTTCCTTCCTTTCTTCCTTCCTTCCTTCCTTCCTTCCTTTCTTTTTTTCAGGGACAGAGCGTTCTTATTATGGCAAAACCACAAAGAAGTTGCTAAGGGATAAAACGGGCTACTCCTTTCAAACGAATAGTTTCAAAGCTTGCAGTTGACTTCTTAACTGAGCTATGCAAGTTCAGTAACAGTGGGGTGGGCTGCACTGCCAATCGTCAAAGGAGAAAAATCAAATATATGGAGTTGTTTACCTGGAGAAAATATCCTTCAAGAGTATAGGTTAAAAAATATAGGTTAAAAAAGTTGTTTTCCAGGAGATTAGACACAAGAAAATTTAACTTCTTCACGCCTGAATTTTAAAAAATATATTAAATAGGGGGAAGGGAGAAAAACGGCCACGTAGAAAGGAATGAAGAACACCGAGTGGACACATCCTAAGGGTAAGATGAAATGAGTACAGACTTTGTAAAAATAGCCACTGTAATATAGAAACTTAAATATGCATAAAATTAACATTAATGATAATACAGTTTAAATATTTACATAATTGTTATGCTCTTATCAATAGAAAAATGGAATGAGGGCACATGGAGCTAAAATGTCCTCATACCCTAACATAGTCACAGAAATGTTATAAAGCATCTCCTCAGACCAAAATAAATCGAAAGTGTGTGCTTTGATTTCTATGGTACCACTAAGAGAACTGTTAAGGGTGAGGAACAATGTGGCTTTTGGTGGAACGCAACTTCCTCTGACACTGTTTTGTGTGCGGAAGGTTCTCAAAATGTGGTTCCCATACTCTGTGTCCCACTAATACCCCTAGCTTGGTACCACTAATGAGTGTCAATGATTCATTCACCTGCTAGAACTGAGCTGTTCTCAGATAAAGCTCAAGCCCTGCCTGAGATCGGAGAGGACAGTTTGGCGCAGTCTTCCCTTTCTTCTGAAGCGGAGCTTTTAGACCTTGGGAAAGCTTAACATCCCACTCAGGGTTTGCATTGTAACCAGTGTCTATGCTGCAGAATGCAGAATTTGATGGTCGTCTAACTTTATAAGCAGTGATCTCATCTTCCGCAGGAGAACGGTACAATAAAAGTCATCTGTTTCTTCAGCGTTAATCAGGTGATTTGAATTGACTAGAATTAGAATCTGAAAGCAGTTTGAGACATTACACTTTACTTTTTACCAAGGACAGAAAGGAATTTAAACAAGCAACATAGGTAGCTTCTGTTGTCAACTTGATATAAACCTGGAGTCATCGGAGAAGAGAGAACCCCTACTGAGATCTCCTTTCTGTTAGTCTGTCCTGCGGGAGTGTCTGTGGGGCATTTTCTTAATTGTTAATTGAGGTGGGGGGACCAGCCTATTGTGGGAAGTAGCACCCCGGCAGATGAATCTGGACCTGAGAGCTAGCTGAGCCAGGAAGCCGGCTTCTTTCATGATCTTGGCTTCAGTTTCTGCTCCAACCTCCTTAAGTTTCAGTTTTAGTTTCCCTTGATGAGGAACTGTAACTTGTGGGCCAATTAAACCCGTTCCTCTGCAAATTTATCCTGGTCATGGTTTTTAATCAAGGGACTAGGAAGGGAACTAGGATAATGGGAAAACACTTTAAAAGATAGCAAAATTTTAATAGTGCAGAAATATGGTCATTTTACCTAAAGGGAAACCAGAACCAAAGAAAGGTGAGTCGAGAGCAAATTGAAGAGAGACTGCAGCTAGTCCTAAACACGGGATGCCCGCAGTCTTTCCTCCTGGTCTTCCTTCCACTCTCGGAACTCCCAACATTAAGGCCCCGTGATGACTATGACAGCTCCCTTCCGTAAAAAGTTCCTCTTCCTGTTTCCGGTGATGTGTTTTAATCTGGAAAAATTTCTTCTCTTCAAAGAAAATGAACTTTTGCCTGACCTGGCAGCTAAATTAACAATATGCCTTGAGATAATCTAAAGAATATGTACTTAACCCACTGTCCTAGTAATTAGCCTGATTGAGTTTGACCTGCCTGCCTTTAAGAGAGCAATATAGCCAACACTGCTGTGCTTTGGATTTTCCATGTGATCAGATTTTACAAACCTAAGCTAAATGGATACATTTAATCTTAAGTTATGTACTCTTCTATCCCCGGCCCTGAGTAATAGGTGTGCATGTGTGTGTGCTAAGGTAATCAGTTGTTGAAAGCAAACTGCAGGATTTCTGTAATCGTAAACAAAACAAAAGTCCCATAAATGTAAGCAACGTGTGGATGTAGGTTGACATTACCTGTTTATAGTTATTCTGATCACTTGGGATCAGTAAAGTAATGTTTGCTGTGCAAGACTGTATCATGTTTTCTGTGTTACTCAATAAATACAAAACAAAACCCCTTGTTCTGTAGGACAGGCACAAATTAGGCACATCATAGAAGCAACAGGGACAGACCAGTTTGGAACCACACAGCAGATAGACCACAGACAGGCCAACAGCCAGCCACACAACACAGACAAATGGAAGACAGCTGGAGAAGTAGAAGTAGAGTCCTAATTAGGCTCCTTCTTGGTTAGAGCTAACCCAGGACAAAGATTTTCATTCCTTCACATGCTAGCCATGTATTTTGGTGCCTCCTCTGTGGTTATCTTAGATGCATTAACTGATGGAGTGTTTTCGATGACTTGAACATACACTCTAATAGTTTCTACATGATGTGGTACGTGTACATTTCAAATCATAGGCAGCTTCCATGTTGGTGCTGATGATGGAGCTGTTTTGACTGGAGAATAATTGTGGTGTAGGGCTCAATGATCAGATATAAATGCTGTTAGGTTTTTTTTTTTTTTTTAATCCACAAAGGAAAAGAAGGCAGAGGGACTAAAAAGCCTTTGTCCTATGAACGTAACTTTTCAACGTTGCTTCCTTTCCTTCCCAGCGTCATGTCTCCTCAGGTTGCTGAAGAACTGGTGTAGGCACGTGAGAGAGAACTCGGTTTGGCTCAGCAGCCCCTAACATTTCTTAGCTGCCAAAGACGATTTAATATTAAGCTAAAAATGTTCTTTGCTGACTTTCCCAGTTTTCTTAAGATCACCAACGGCCATGTGGGGGGCATAAGTGGATAAGAATAACCTTATGGATGCCTTCGTATCAACAGTTTTGTTAGTATTATGACATTCATCAAGACATTTTTACTAAAATTTCAATTTTTTCATCGTTTTGGCTATGTGATATTTGTTTATAGTTTTGAGATTCTGGTATTTAGAAGCAGGGAGGTAGAGAAAGATTAAAAATAATATGAATTGGATGTAGCTGCATACACCTCTTATCTCAGCTCTTGGGAGGCAGAAGCAGATAGAGCTCTGTGAATTCCAGGACAGCAGGGTCTCAATAGGAAAAAAAGGGAAAAGCTTATTATGGGCTAAAATTAAGAAGCAAAGCCAGCATTTACCATCTGTAATTTCTGATTCTACATGAGCATTAGACTAGTGTCTAGTGCTGCTGCTAAGTAATGACTAAGTATGATCCTGAGCTGATAGCTACTTTATCAAAACTTGATTTTGAATCTATATATGATAATCATAATAAGTTTATTGATAATATTAGAGAATTTAAAAATTGCTGTACATAATTGTATCAAAAGGCAATCATTTAATGTAAGTTAGAGAGCTGATTGACATTTTATATAAATTCTTTATCTAAGAGAATCAGTTCTATGTTTACCATACTACCAAATTTTAAAAATAATTAATACTTCTTTTTATGTGGCAAAATTAGACACAAGAGATGAAGTACTTCATCCTTCCAGTAACATTCCACATTATGATTTTATTCTAGTTTTAAATTTTGCCATGATGTGAGTATGTTTTTTTATTATCTAATTTTTATGTCTAAATTGAATTTTTTGCAAATGACACATCCATAATAACATGTATGATTAAAAGGAGAAGCATACTTTTTAAAATGTTTTTATAAAACCAAGTTCTATTGATGCTAATAATTCTATTAGAAAGGATTTGAAAAAATTTTGACAGAAGAACTAAGGATGTATTTATGGCATGATGTTTGGCATACATATGAGAGATGGCTTATTTGGAACAATTATCAAATCTTTATTTAATCTGTTACGGGGTTACCTGAGTAAATGTTAGCAATTTTGCACTATTTAAATTTTTGATGTATAGTTTTGATCACTTAGAAAGCTGAAGTAGCTATTTTCAGCTCCTTAATAATAGTAAAAAAGTTTGAAGAATTATGTTTTAAAAATCTGTTCAACTCATTACCGAGCAAATTTAAAGACATATTAAAATAAGTTTCACTGAAAATTCTAGCTTCAAAGGAAAGGCTGATTGGAGTAATTGACATTAAGTGCTGTTTTGAGTAGCAAACCAGCGACTTATTAATTGACATTAAACAGGAAAAGTTTGTGAAATGATATTAAGTTAACATTTACATTAAATTAATAAAGAATAGTTTGGAGATTAAAAAAAGAACTTTTCTGTTAGAGGGAATTTCCATTAATAGAGTCTATATTAAATAAATTCGATAATAGTAGACAAGAAGGAAAAGATGTCTGACAGCTTATGAGTGTGTGTGTGTGTGTGTGAGAGAGAGAGAGAGAGAGAGAGAGAGAGAGAGAGAGAGACTCAGCCAGGCAAGGACTGTTACAGACAATGACAGCTTTGGGAGACCAGATTTTCTAGAGAGGTTGCAGCCCTTGCACAAACTGTGGACTGTTCAAACCACTATCTGTCCTGGAGACCAGAGAAAAGTCTCGATAATTTGCACCTTTCAACTACTGGCTGTTACTATGCTCGGGAAAAGTGTAGTGTTTGGAAATCCTTCAACAGGGATTAGAAATGGGTTAAAAGTTTTAACAAGCGTGTTGTAATAAAACCATTTATAAATACCTATTCAGTTTTAATATTTAATTTTCATATTTCCTTATTGCAACCTTGCATTAAAATACAAGGTCTCAAACATGTATCAACCAATGTGTTTGATTGTTAAGTCTTTGGTGTATTTCTAGAGTCATTCTATAGGGTATGAAATGGTATTACCACTGGAAAAAGAGGAAAATAGTACTTTGTGTAAACCGTAACTATTTGAATGCCTACTGGTATTTGAGAAAGGTAAGTCTGGATTTGTTTTACAGACTTAGTGAAATTAGGTTCGAATTGCTATTTTTCCATTAGTAGCATTAAGATGACATAAGTGCCACCACTAACATCATATTGTGTGAGGTAACCCAGACCCCGAAAGGCAAATATCATATGTACTCAATATAAATCTAGTATCAGAGAAAATTACATATAGAAGAATATGTTTTTGGTCATAGGGGTAATGATATCAAATGCCACTTATGTCAGATTGTGGTGCTGTGAGTTGATGCTGGTGGCCAATATTCTGGAAGAGTCTGTGCCTGGTGATGGTTGCCATTTCTTCACTGCACAGAGACTATCACGTACCTGCTGCGTGGCTTCTTTCTGTTCTACACAACTTGTCCAGCATTCTCAGCAAGTCCACAGGTTTTATTTTTTCTTTTGAAGAGTCTACTGGTCACAGATAAGAACTTTGACAGATGTAGGTAAACATACATTAAATTATATGGGTTATAATGCATGATGGGCATTCAATAAATGCTTGTCAAATTAATCGATTATGTGAATAAGCCTCTGGATTCTCAAATTCCGCATCCATCTTGACATTAGTGCCACTGATAATAATTGAAAGGTTTTGAGGAAATTTATACATCATTCTTGAGAAACTTTGATCAGGGATGTTTGGAGTTTTTATGATGCCAACAACACCAAAAGCTACAGTGACACTTTTGTGGGGACAGTCACCCCAAGATCTTACTATCTATACTGTACACTCTCCTGGTAAGGGAGGTGAGGGTAAAGGCACATTTGGGAGTAATAAAATATGTCTCTTTTCATGGCACTCCATCTCACTATCAAGAAGTATGTTTTAAAAGTGGCGTCAGCAACTTTGCCTTAGGAAAATGCCTCATCCATGACATTTCATTTTTACCTTAATCTGTTCTCATTTTACTTATAGTGCCATGATAATTATTCTGGCCAAAAGCAACTTAGAGGGGAAAGGGTCTCTTTCAGTTCATAGCTCCAGGCTCCAACCCATGACTGGGGGGAGGCCAAGAGGACAGGAACATAAAGCAGCTGGTCCCATGCGTCCACAGTCATGAAGAATGCTGAGAATGCACGTGTTGCTTGTTTTCTCTACTCTAAAATGGTCCAGGGTTCTAAAACTGGGGTAGAAGTGGAACCCTCTTTCAGCTGCATCTTTCCATATCAATGTAATCACGACAATCCCTCGCAGACCTATCTGCAGACCAGCTTGATCTAGACAGTCTTTCAGCGAGACTTCTGATTCAATGGTGTGCCTAGCTGACGTTCAAAACTAACCATCGTATTTATCTTAGACATATGCAGTGCAGATATGGCTGATTTTTCTAGTGGCGAAGACATGATGTAATGGGGTTTGTAATTCACGTGTCCCTTTTCATTTCAGTTATATTGTCACGGAAAACCTGTCATGAAATTACACATAGTATGTGGTAACTGTTAGAATTGTTCTAGCCTAGCGTTTTCTCCACTTTACCCACTTTTTATTATTTGAAGAGCACTTACAATAATAATCACAAACCTGTGTAGTTTTTTTTATAGCTGTTTCTTAGGGAAAATTTGCTGCTGTTAGGAAAGGACTTTGTGTCTGGAACTTTCTGTACAGTACTGTCTCCTCACAGGAAGAGCAGCGGTTCTATCAGAGCTGCTAATAACCTCCCCGAGATCATGTTTGCTCACTGCTGGCGTGTCTCTTCTGTTTAGGAAATATCGTTCATTATGTCATCGGGTGATCGTTCTGAAAATTGTGACATCAGACACTACCATGAAAGAATTTAAATGTGAGATGCTATTAATGAATAACACAACAATTAGAATTTCCAACATGGCTGATGTGGATTATAATTATGGATTGGAGGAAGAAGAAATCAAGGAACATTAGAGCAACCAGACATTAGTCTCAACTGAGTGAAACTTAGATTATGTGAACTCCTTCAGGGGAGACTCAGCAGTAGAGGGGTGCCAGTGTGTGGGCTTCAATGAGACAAGGGTTCTTGGTTTTTCTGGATTTCAACACCCTAATTCTCCTGTATTCCTTCCCTTATTAAGTCAAAGGTCTTAAATGGGTGAGATAAAATATCCCTGGAGTTTCAGACTTCATGTGGCCCCAATTCATTTGCCATTCAGAAAGAAAGTGTAGAAAGTAAGCTTTAATAAAGTAATGTTCACCCTGCGCTGGAGAGATGGCTCAATTGTTAAAAAGCTAGGCTTAAAACAACAACAACAAAAAGTTCAGTTTATACTAAGATTGCACATTTGTTTATTTGTTTATTCATTAGCTAGTGGTTTTTTTTTTTCAATGCAGGGTTTCTTTGTGTAGCCCTGGCCATCCTGGAATCGAACTCAGAAATCTGCTTGCCTCTGCTTCCCAAGTGCTGGGATTAAAATAAGATGGTTTATTTGTAATCTGATTTTATAGAAGAAAAAGAATGGACACGAAAGAAAGCATTTGGGGTTCCAGGAAGCAACCCAGAGTTCTCGGGGAAATGTGAGTGACGGTTTCCATGTCAACAAACAGAGCTGCAGCTGTGTTGCTGGCTGGGAGAGGTGGTGCAGGGTGCTCCAGGCACTTTCTATTGGAAAGGCCAACACTCCCAGACACTAGAGATTCTTCTGTAGAATCTGCTGGTGGAAACCTTTACATAGTCACATCTCCAAAGGCATGGTGTCTGTGGAAAAGCTGGTCCTCTCACACAAGGATGTGTCAGGGACTGGGGACACTTTCAGGTTCTTGTCTTATATGTGCTTGTATTCACTTGTTCTCCAGAGACTGGTTTTACCATAATGCTTTTTTTTTATATTCATCATTAAAAAAAGAAAAACCAAACAATCTACAATGGATCAATCAAGTTAAATAGATGAACACTCAGAGACCGCAACCATCATGGAAGCCCAAGCTCGTCAAAAGCTACTTTGGAAAATGTTCAGTGACTCTTACTTTCCAATCAGCAGCAGCCTAAATGATAGCAATTCTGGGCTAACAGCAATTGCCGGCTGAGTTGATATGAGTGTGTATGTCTGTTTAGCTAAAACATAAAATTGCAAAGGCTTGATTCTTCTCAGAAAAAAAGAGAGAGAGATTCAGAGAGAATGCGACTGTTGGGCAACTTGAGCAGTTACACACAGAGCAAGGACAGAAACACATTTTAGGAAGCAATTCAAAAGGAAATGAAAGCTTGGAGACCTGAAATATCTGTCTCTCTCCATAAGGCTGATTCTTCTGAATCTCCAATCTATGAGGCAAGTAACAAAATACTGCTATCTTATGATTCCTTTTTCTCAAAATCTATTTTTTTTTTAAATCCCAATTCCAGTATTCTGGAGAAGGAGCCTACTTGACTCAAATTGACTATCTGCGAAAGAATGAGCTCTACACAAGAAACCTGAAATAGAAAGATGAGAAAAGTCATCATGCCAACTGCATCCTAGCATAATTTCAATTATTGGGCTTTTGAAATACTATTTATTGACTTATAAATTGGCTTCACTGAGAGGAAATTCATTTAAAAATAATTTCATCCAATATCATCCAAAGAAAATAAATCAACTTTGCTTTTAAAAAAAGATGATTGTACCTATATGTGATACCCCCCCCCAAAGATAAATGAATGACTCTGTTAGTTATTTAGAGACCAAAACATACTCAATAAACATTTTTATTTATTTATATGTTTAGTGACTTGAGATTCTGAATGTCTTTTCCTCTTAACTGATGTGAGATAAAGTCAGCAAAAGTTATCAGGTCTTTTGCTTTAGTCAAGCTGATGTGTTGACCTCAAGAATTTGCTAACATTTCTCTTTTAAGCACTATCTATGACAGCAAGGTGAGGAAATTCTTCTTGACACAGTAGTTGAAAATGTTGTTATTTCCTCCAGTATTAGTTCTTAGGCTTCCTATCCTGGAAACCACTGGAAAAACTACAACTTCTTCTACTTAGAATTTTTTTTCTCACTTTAATGTGTACCCTGATGGTGTAGGAGGTCCTTCTGTTTGTGTGTTAATTAATTAAAAAACCTGCTTGACCTGATAGGTAAAAACTTAGGTAGGTGGAGAAGACAGAACTGAATGTTGGGAGGAAGAAAGTAGAGTCAGAGAGCAGTCATGGAGACACCAGGTCAGACATGCAAAATCTTTCCTGGTAAGCCACGACCTCATGGTGACATACAGATTAATAGAAATGGATTAAATCAAGATGTGAGAGTTAGCCAATGGGAGGCTAAAGCTAATGGGCCAGACAGTGTTTAAATGAATACAATTTCTGTATGATTATTTCAGGTGTAAGCTAGCTGGGCGCCGGGATGGAGCAAGGGGCCTCGCTTGCTATAATATCCTTGTGAAAGTGGCTTCTCCTTTATCAAAATCTCAATTTAAAAAAAATTAAATATGTCTCTTAGATGTTTTAGACTTTGGTGGATTTTGCTACATTCAGTGGGTATTCAATACATTGACTTTGAAAGTTGATTTTGGATTTTCTTTCTTCAAATTCACCAGGATAATTACCCTTCATATAGATTTTTGTACTTAAAAAATATCTTCAGCTTATTTATCTCTAAAAGTAGCTTAAAACCTTGTCAACAGAAAAGAAGAATTTACTACAATCAACATTTATAGGGATGCATATGTCTCTTTTACAGGATCATATCTACAATTCACAGATTATCAAAACAAGTTTACTGGTGGGGCCAGATAGAGAAGGTGGATCCCATTACAAGCTATGTAGAACACCATATGGATAAAACTTGCATCATGAAAGTTCAATTCCAGAATTTTTATAGACTGAAGTGACCGGTGATTTTTTTAAAAGGTGTTATTTATTATTTGAGAATATATATGCAATATAGTTTGAGAATATCCATTCTTCATTTCCCCTTGTGGTGGTTTGAATGAGAATGACCACCATTGCCTCATTTATTTGAATGTTTGGTCCCCTTACTAGATTTTTTTGGGAAGGATTAGGATGTGTGACCTTATTGAAGGAGGTATGTCATTGAGAGTGGGCTTTGAGGCTTTAAAAGCCCACACTAGGTCTAGACCTTCTCTTCTCTTCTCCTCTCCTCTCCTCTCCTCTCCTCTCCTCTCCTCTCCTCTCCTCTCCTCTCCTCTCCTCTCCTTTCTTCTCCTCTCCTCTCCTCTGCTCTGCTCTGCTCTTCCCCTCTCTTCCCCTTTCCTCTCCCCATTCTTTCTCTGTGCCTCCAATTTTCAGTAAAGATGTAAGTTCTCATCTATGCTCCAGTGCCATGCCTGACTGCCTGCTACCCTGTTTCTCATTATGGTGGCCATGGATTCACTCCCCGAAGCTGCAAGCAAGCCCCCAATTAATTGCTTTATTTTATGAGATTCCTTTATTGAAGGACAAAATGAGTTTAGAACTGGAGAGATAGCTTAAAACTTGAGAGTACATGCTGTTCTTCCATAAGCTTGAGTCCCAGGATTCATGCCAGGTGACTTACAACCACATGTAAGGGCACCTACACTCACATGCACATACCCTACTCCCATCACATACATGCAGGAAGTTAAAATGTAACTAAATGTATGCATTCCAAAAGAACAGGATTTGAGCATTTGCAATGAGACTTTCTATATCACATGGCCTAAACATTTCCTTTTGTTTTGCTTTTGCACATATTTTGTTGCTGGTTATCTATCTGATTTTCTCATGTGCCGAGTGATAAAGTATCGGTTCACTGATGGTCCATTCACAAAATGCTGCAGGGGAACATGGCAGAAAGTTAAAACCTAAGGAGTTTGTCCAGACATCCTGGCTTATTTCAATATGGCTGTTGATAAAGATTCCTTATGAACCCGCGGGGAATCCTGGACAAACACTTGACCTAATGCTATAACAAGGGTAAACAAGTATATCCGCAAATCAGATTAATGGATACAGCAGTTAGCAAGAGGCTCCTATGAGTTGAGACTCCAACAGAAATGATGCTCAAATAATCCCAAAGATTTACTGGATGTGCTCCTACTGGACATGAAAGGCCAACACATTCATGCAAACCAATCCTATTTCAGAAAACCGTTTCAAAACAGTGCTATGCTCTATTGGCAGTTGAGGGTCAGTTGCCATTGATATTTGAAACAGTTGCCAGGATTCATGTGCATTCTTTTTAAAAGTGGTAAAGATATTATGTTGGCATTGTCAGGAATAGATGAAAGATGACAATTTATATGTTGTTGTTACCACTGCTGTAATTCTTTTGTAGTCCTGTCTCAGTGACATTCAGTTTCATTCCTTTTTCTCTTGTGAAATTGTGGCAGAAAAATAAGCTGTCAGGTGTCAAATGTGGAAAAATCTGAACTTTTTCTAGGGAGATAAAAGTTGTCTTAGGCTATGTCCTCATTTATACTTTGTAAAATATATAAAGTGTGGGTACAGCCTTATTTAGGAAACAGCTAAAGCCACACCGTATGCAAATTTAATTTATAGGAAAAGAAAATTTAGAATCACCATGTCCTAGCTGGAAGAGATAAGATTGAGTGTCTCATTTGCCTTGGATGAGATCATTAGCCCAATTAAAATGCTAACTCAGGAACACATCAGGAAGATTGTCTATGTCTGTTTCCACCAAAAATGAGAAATATGAGGACCTCTGATCCTTCTCACTCCTGTGTTAATTTCAATTATTTTTAATGATTTTTTCTGTGAAACTGTAGTAACTATTTTATACATTTTCTTATTTGACCCCGATTCCAAACCTGAGTAATAGTTGTGGCATTGCTCCCTCTTAAAAGATGAGAAAATTGCTTCTGAGTAATGCAACATTTACTCATTTCAAAGTTAACGAGAACAAAGTGTTGGCAGAATAAAGAGTTGATTTTAAGTCTATTTGACTCTAAATCTGAAACTAATACCATGACAAAATTTGCCTCCTAAATGGCCTACAATCTTTATTTTAATTCTGAAAGATGCATTTAGTGGACCAAAATAATCCTTTGACAATCATCAGAAATATAGTTTTAAGTGACTTTCAGACATCTGTAATTATATTAATTTTAACAAGTCACCTGCTCCAGGGATTTTAATTATAGTTCTGATGATTTTTTTCTTCTCCACTAGAAGCACGTTTGTTTCTAAACCAATCTATTTCTAAGGAACTTAGAATGTGAATTAATGTTTCGACTTAATTTCTTGTAAGTCCCAAAGTGTCCTTTTATAAGCAGTTTCTAACCTTTTACTCAATCCATTTTTTTGAAAAGTAATAGAAAATGTCCAATTCTTCTTTCATTTGATAATTTTCCAAGGATTTTTAAGAGAGTCATATTTTCTTCTATTTATTTTTTTCTACAAAAAATGCTCTAGCCATGTACTTTCTCTTCCTTTCTGGTTCCAATGAACAAATCTTATTTTTTACCCAGAGAGGCAGCTGTCAGCAAATCAGTTTTTGGTTTTTCTTACTCCTCTGGGACTCCCTGTCAGGGATTTCACATCATCCTGCTTCCAGTCCCTTGAATAATTTCCTTGACTTTTGGCTTGCTCTCCATGAACTAGAAGGTTGCTGGCAGGCCGAGGTCATGCTTAGGTATCGTGGCTTCCTTGCATGCTACCCACAGCTGGGCTCCATCACCTTAGTTGAGTGAATAAATCCTGGCTATGAAACTTTCAGTCTTCTCACCTGAGTGATATCACATTGTACGGCCCTTTCTTAGTGCATTTTCTCTTATATCGCTTAAAGCGATCCCCTGAAGTAGGCATGACTGCTCCAATTAAAGAAGAACACATTGAAGGGTATAACACAACCCTTGAACTGAAGGAAGCCTTCACTATTGTACTTCCCCTTCCCGTCTCCCAGCCTGAGCTGGCGTGCACAGCAATGAAATGATTTGGCGACACCATATGCTCCCAGACTAAGCAGACTAATGGTACTTTCAAAACTCCGAATTATTTTTTGAAACTAAGTCATTTGGTAGACTCCATGTCCAATACAGATGAAACTCTCATTTAAAAGCAAATAATAGTTTATGAATTCAATTCATAGCGTGTAATTACTTCACAGTCAGCTAGTTGAACACAAAAATGTTGTTTGCAGCTGAAAGCATTTTTTATAAGTACTATAAAGAAACATGTGGTATTTATTTTCCTCTGAGTTATATTGGAACCTGGGGGTGAAATGTCCTCCAACAGTGGTTCTCAACCTTCCTAGTGCTGTGACCCTTTAATACAGTTCCTCCTGTTATGGTGATCCTCCCAGGCATAAGATTATTTTGTCATAGTTCATAACTGAGCCAGAGATCTCTGCAGGACCAGACTCAAGCCAGGGACCTCTGGGGAAGCATACCCAAGCCAGGAACATCTGTGGAAACAGGCCTGAGCCAGCAACCTCTGCTGGAGCAGGCCCAATACAGCGACCCCCACAGGACCAGGTTTGAGACAGTAACCTCTGCCAGAGCAGGCCCGAGGCAATAACTTCCACAAGAACAGGTACAAGGGAGCCACTGCTGAGGAAGCATACCCAAACCAAGACCTCTGTGGGACCTAGTGCAAATCAATAACCTCCAAGGGAGCAGGCCCCAGCCAGTGACCTCTGCTGAAGGAGGCCCAACTCAACAACCTCAGCAGGAGCAGCACCAAGCAAGCAACCTCCCTGGGAGAAGGCCTGAATGACCCTTGGAATTGCAGAGCAACCCCTGGGAGCGCTGAACAACCTCCAGGAGCATCAAGTAACCTCCAGGGTGACTGGTATCATGGCCCTGACAGCACCACAAGGAGAAACCATCTGAGCCTTGGATCCTCTGGCACCTGGAAGACTGATGACCAGAGACACAACCCCAACTACACCAATCAGAGGAAAAGATGGGTAGACAAAGAAAGAACACACTCAACACCATAAAGAGCGACATGACACCAACAAAAACTAGTGGTCCTACAAAAGCAAGACTTAAAATCCAAATATAGATGAAGCAGAAGGAAATGACCTAAAAAAATAATTTTTGAAGAATGTTTGAGGCCCTTAAAAAGTAAATGAAAAATTACCTCAAAACAGTGGAAGAAAAGACAAGCAAAAAATTAGAAAAAAAATCAACAAATCCGTTAATTAAAAAGAAGAAAAAGTAATCAAACAAATGAAAGAAATGACTCAATACTGGAAAATAAAAATAGAGACAATAAAGAAAATATAAGTTGAAGGAATTATAGAAACAGAAATTATGAGAAAACTATTAGGAACCACAAATGTAAGCATAAAGAGCAAAGTAAAAAAAAAAAATGGAAGAGAGAATCTCAAGCACTGAAGATACAACTGAGGAAATAGACTCATTGGTCAAGGAAAACATTAAATCTAACAAAAGTTTAACTCAAAATTTCCAGGTATGGGATACTCTAAAAAGACCAAACCTAAGAACAATAGGGATAGAAAGAAGAAGTCCAACCCAAAAGTACAGAAAATATATTCAACAAAATTATAGAAGAAAGCTTTCCCAACCTAAAGAAAGATATGCCTATAAAGGTACAAGATGCTTACAGAATATCAAATAGACTGGATCAAAAATAAAATAGTCTTCTTGCCACATAACAATCAAAACAGTAAACATACAGAATAAAGAAAGAATATTAAAAGCTGCAAAGGAAAAAGGCCAAGTGTCATATAAAGGCAGACCTATCAGAACTACACTCGATTTCACAATGGAAACAATGAAAGCCCAAAGGACGTGGTCAAGTTTTATGGAGACATTAAGAGACCACAGATGCCAGCTTAGACTACTATATCCAGAAAATCTTTCAATTACCAGAGACAGACAAAACAATGTATTCCATGACAGAACCAGATTTAGTCAATACATAATGACAAACTCAGTCCTAAAGTATTAGAAGGAAAACTGTAACCTAAGAAAGTTAGCTACATCTACAAAAACACAGACAATAGATGATCTCATAGCAAAAAAAAAAAAAAAACTCCAAAGAAGTGGAAAACACACACAATAACATCACCACCACCAACAAGTAAAATATTAGGAACTAGCAATCACAGGTCATTAATATCCCTTAATATAAATGGACTGAACTTACCTATGAAAAGACAAAGCCTAACAGATTGGATACAAAAGCAGAATCCATCCTTCTGCTGCATACAAGAAACACACCTTAAAAAGTGTGTCAAAGACAGGCATCGCCTCAGAGTAAAGGGTTGGGGAAAAAAAATTTCCAATCAAACAGACCTAAGAAACAAGCTGATATATCTATCCTAAATTTTAACAAAATAGACTTCAAACTAAAATCAATTAAAATAGACAAAGAAGGACATTTCATATAGTCATAGGAAAAATCCATCAAGAGGAAATCTCAATACTAAACATCTATGCCCCAAATATGAGGGCACCCTCATATGTAAAAGAAACACTACTAAAGCTTAAATCACACATTAAACCCCACACACTAATAGTGGGAGACATCAATACCCCACTCTCACCACTGGACAGATCTGTCAGACAAAAAATTGACAGAGAAATAAGGGAATTAACAGATGTTTGACTCAAATGGACTTAACAGACATCTACAGAACATTTCATCCAAACATAAAAGAATACACCTGATTCACAGCACCTCATGGAACCTTCTCAAAAACTGACCACATACTAGATAACAACACAAACCTCAACAGATACAAAAAAATTTGGAACAACCCCATGTATCTTACCTGATCACCATGGTTTAAAATTAGAATTCAACAGCAACATTAATTTCAGAAAGCCCATAAACACATGGAGATTAAATAATACTCATATGAATCATCAATGGGTCAAGGAAGAAATTAATGGAATTGAAGAATAGTTATAATTATAGTTTTCCTTAGTTATGATAAAAGATAAAGTATATATAAATATTATAACTGTAATTCTTGTTTGATACCTGTTTTGTGGTATGCAATTTTACTATGTTAAAATTAAAACCTTCCTTTTCATTTAGACAGAATAGGGGAGGTGATGTGGGACTTTCCTCTATATGCTGTGATTACCATTGATTAATAAAGAAGCTACTTTGGGCCGATAGCAGGGCAGAACAGAGATAGGTGGTGAAACTAAACTGAATGCTGAGAGAAAGAAAGCAGTGTTAGTAAGAAGCCATGAAGCCCTGTTGGAGACAGATGCTGGATGCTGGACGAAATTTGATCCTGTAAGCCACAGCCTTGTGGCAATACACAGATTAATAGAAATGGGTTAGTTAAAGATATAAGAGCTACCTAGCAATATGCTTAAGTGATTGGCCAAGCAGCATTATTGCAAATAATATAGTTTCTGTGTGATTATTTTAGGAGTCTGGGCAGCCAGGAACAAATAAGCAGCCTCTTACAACACTTCCTGAAATTCAATGAAAATGACCACACAACATACTTAAATTTATGGGACACAGTGAAAGCAGTGTTAAAGGAAAGTTCATAGCACTAAATGCCTACATAAAGAAGTTAAAAAAAATCCCACACTAGTGAGTTAACACAACACCTAAAAACTCTAGAACAAAAAGAAGTAAACTCACCCAGGAGGACTAGATGGCAGAAAATAATCAAACCAAGGGCTAAACTCAATAAAATAGAAACAAAGAAAACAATACAAAGAATCAATGAGACAAAGAGTTGGGTTGCCGAGAAAATCAACAAAATAGACAATCTTTATCCAAACTAACCAAAGGGCAGAGAGAGAATATCCAAATTATCAGAAATGAAAAGGGGACATAACAACAGACATGAAGGAAATTTAGAGAACTCTAAGATCATACTTTGAAAACTTAAAGGAAATAGGCAACTTTCTGGGTAAATATCACTTACCAAAATTCAATCAAGACCAGATAAGCAAATTAAATAGACTAATAACTGATAAAGAAATAGAAACAGTCGTCAAAAGTCTCCCAACCAAAAAAGGCCCAGGGCCAGATGGTTTTAGTGCAGAATTCTATAAAATGTTCAAAGAAAAACTAATACTAATACTAATACTCCTCAAATTGTTTCACACAATAGAAACAGAAAAAAGCATTGACAAACTCTTTTTATGAAACTACAATTGCCTTGAAACCAAACCACACAAAGACATTATTAAGAAAGAGAATTACAGACCAAGCTCACTCATGAACTTTGATGTAAAAAATACTCAATAAAATACTGGCAAACCAAATACAAGAACACATCAGAAAAATCATCCACCATGATCAAGTTAGCTTCATCCCAGAGATGCAGGGATGGCTGAATATACTAAAATGTGTCAATGTAATCTACCAAGTAAACAAACTGGAAAAAAAAGCACATGATCATCTCATTACATGCTGAAAAAGCCTTTGACAAAATAAAACATCCCTTCATGATATATGTCTTGGAGAGATCAGGGAGACAAGGAACAAACCTAAACATAATAAAGGCATTAAACAGCAAGCCAACAGCCAAAATCAAACAAAATGGAGAGAAACTCAAAGCTATCCCACTGAAATCAGGAACAAGACAAAGTTGTCCACTCTCTCCATGTCTATTGAGTATAGTTCTTGAGGTCCTGGCTAGAGAAGTGAGACAATAAAAGGAGATCAAGGGGATACAAATCAGAAAAGAAGTCAAACTCTCACTATTTGCTGATGATATGATAGTTTACATAAGTAACCCCAAAAATTCTACTGAGGAACTCTACAACTCATAAACACCTTCAGTAAAGTAGCAGGATACAAGATTAACTTGAAAAAAATCAGTAGCCCTCCTTATCACAGACGATAAATGAGCTGAGAAAGACATAAGAGAAACATCACCCTTCACAGTATTCACAAATAGCATAAAATATCTTGGAGTAACTCTAGCCAGACAAGTGGAAGACCTATATGACAAGAACTTTAAATCTTTGAAGAAAGAAATTGAAGAAGACAACAGAAAATGGAAAGATCTCCCATGCTCTTGGGTAGGCAGATTTAACATAGTAAAAATCGCAATCTCACCAAAAGCAATCTACAGATTCAATGCAGTGCCTGTCAAAATCCTAGCAAAATTCTTCACAGACCTCAAAAGAAAATACTCAACTTCATATGGAAAAACAAAAACCCAGGATAGCCAAAACAATCCTGTACAATAAAGGAACTTCTGGAGGTATCACAATCCCCGATTTCAAACTCTACTACAGAGCTACAGTACTGAAAACAGTCTACTGTTGGCATAAAAACAGACAAGAGGATCAATGGAACTGAATAGAAGACCCAGATATCAATCCACACACCTACAAACACCTGATTTTTGCCAAAGAAGCAAAAAATATATATAATGGAAAAAAGAAAACATATTCAATGAATGTTGCTGGTATAACTAGACGTCAACACATAGAAGAATGAAAATAGATCCATGTCTATCGCCATGCACAAAACTCAAGTCCAAATGGATCAAAGACATCAGCATAAAACCAACCACACTGAATCTTACAGAAGAGAAAGTGGGAAGTATGCTTGAACACATTGGCACAGGAGATCACTTCTTAAATATAACCCCAGTAGCACAGAGCCTGAGAGAAACAATTAGTAAATGTAACCTCCTGAAATTGAGACACTTCTGTAAAGCAAAGGACACAGTCAATAAGACTAAACAACAACCTACAGAATGGGAAAAGATCTTCACTAACCCCACATCAGACAGAGGGGTGATATTCAAAATATACAAGAAATTGGTCATCAAAAGAACAAATAATCCAATAAAAAATAGGTGTACAGACCTAAACAGAGAACTCTCAGCAGAGGAATCTAAAATGGCTGAAAGACACTTACGGAAATGCTCAACATCCTTAGCCATCAGAGAAATGCAAATCAAAACAACTCTGAGATTCTAGCTTATACCTTTAAGAATGGCACAGAACAAAAACACTGATGACAACTTATGTTGGAGAGGATGTGAGGTAAAGGGAATACTCCTCCAATGTTGGTGAGAGTACAAACTAGTACAGTAACTTTGGATGTCAATGTGGTGATTTTTCAGAAAATTAGGAAACAAACTACCTTAGGACTCAGCAATACCACTTTTGGGTATATACCCAAAGAATGCTCAATCATACCACACGGACATGTGCTCACCTATGTTCATCGCAGCATTGTTTGTAATAGCCAGAACCTGGAAACAACCTAAACACCCCTCAGTTGAAGAATGGAAAATGTTATACATTTACATAGTGGAGTACTACAAAGCAAAAAAAGATAACAACATCTTGAAATTTTCAGGCAAATGGACAGATCTAGAAAATATATTGAGTGAGGTAGCTCAGACCCAGAAAGACAAATATCATATGTACTCTCTCATCAGTGGCTTTTAGACATAAAGCAACAAAACAAAACAGCCTATAATTCACAATCCCAGAGAGCCTACATAACAAAGAGGACTCTAAGAGAGACATACATAGATCTAATCTACATGGGAAGTAGAAAAAGACAAGATCTCCTGAGTAAATTGAGAGAATGGGAACCATGGGAGAGGGTAGAAGGGTGGGGGAGAGTAAGAAAGGGGAGCGGAGAAAAATATATAGCTCAATAAAATCAATAAAAATTGAGTTAAAATCAAAGGGTAAATTAATATGTATGTTCCAGTTTGGAACTGAAAAATACTTGCAAAGACCCATGTATTAAAGGCTTGGGAGGTGAGGACCACCTTCCAAGGTTGTTAGGCCATTTTGGTGAGTGCTTTTGAAGAGGATCATAAGAGCCCAGCCCCCTCCTGTCTGGTGTTACTTCCTGTCCACCCCAAGCTGGTCTTACCACCTGTTCCTGTCATGTGCTTCTTTACTCCTGATTGAAAGGGAAAAGCCAAGAGGCTGTGGAGCCCTCTAGAACAGTAAGGCAGCATGCACATTTTCTCTTTGTAAGTTGAATATCTCAGGTATTTTGTCATAGTGACTGACAGCTGATAAATACACCCTTCCCTTAATATAGAATGAATGAATCAATCTGTTAGACTAGAATCTTGGTGGACATATCTTTACATGCACAACTAAAGCTTTAAACCAAGCATTTGAGACAGTGAAAGCCCATGCAGAAAGCAGTTGGAAATTTTCTTATCATGGAATAATGGGGGGGGGGGGGGTAAATGTGTTCCTTTTTTTTTTTTTAACTGAAAACTACCTTCAAAATAAACAAATGCTTGGTTTTTACTCTCTTTCCCAGCCACCAATAGATCACGTCTACGTCGTTTGATTGGTTGCATCCCTAGACGTGACGCTTATTTCATCAGGGCTGTTTTGACAGGCTTACGGAAGAGACTGGACGGACATTGCCATGATATGCTAAGCATCTGCCCACAATGTAGTGGGCACTCAGTGAACGGTGCTTATTTTTATTATTGATTCTGTTAATTTACTCTCTTCTCAGATTAGTTATGTTTATGGGTTTGAATTGTGCAAATCAGATCACGTCGGTTCTAAAAGGGAGATGAAAAAGGACTCCATTGCTCGGTTGCCTCTTCAGAAGCAAATATAATTAATTTTATTAGATTACAACTGAACCTTCACAAATTAAGAGAGCCAAATATGGGAAGCTGGCTTCAATTATAAGCAGGCAGATGGTTTTATAATTCAGAATATCACCCATGTGGGAGAATTTGGTAGGTGAATAAAATCAGAATTTTAATGACACAATTGCTTTTTATGTGACCACAGATTTAAGTAATTTAAAATGTTTGGCTCTTGGTGACTTGAAGAGGGGAGAGTACTCAGTCTGACTAGAAATCAATTTTGCTGCAGTGGGAAAGCATGGAGAACCAAGCTTCAAATGTAAGTATAAAATCCTCCCAGAAATCTCTTTTTACCTGTAACACAAGTAATCCTTGCTGGTTAATGGGATCGCCTTTGTCTTTCAAGCTGTCTCATTTTAAATATCTCAAGCTCACTATTGGTATGCTAAAAATCAGGGCTCAAAAAAAAAATAACAAGCACTCCTAAATAATAGTGTAGAAAATAATTCAATTACAACATACTTTAATATAATCAGTTTGTACAAAAACATGTATTAAAATAGACAGTCTGTCTCATTAACATTCAGCAGGCATCTCCTTCAGCTGGAACTGAACTTATTTCAGACTCATACATGCAGAAATCTCAGATGGATTACAAATACATGGGCACACACAAAATTAAACAGAAAACAGTTTCTAAGTGTTTGAGGCTTTGGGGTTATTTTAGTGGGTGCATCTGTACTTTTTTATGACATTTGATGGCACTGCCTTTTCGAATGTGAATAAATTATAGTTTTGCAAGCCATAATTACATTGGTTCATACTTAACGGTTATGCTTTAATGTTACCGAGCCAGTATTAATCAAGATTTTGTAAATTTATGCTTCCTTCCCTGTGTGGTGTGTCACTGCGCACACGCGTTAGATAATTGCACTCGTCTATTGCTTTGCAAGATGTGGTCAGGAACCACCCCCTTCCTCCATGGCTTTCATCTGCAATACAGTAATCACACCGTGACTTCCATCCCACCCCCAGATGCCCACTTTCAGCCAACACTTGTTTCTTAACCGAGTGCTTCTTTCACCTTTCTGTCCACCATCCTTCTCACTCGTCAAAACCGGATTGCATTTTGCTGTAGAAGAAAAGATGTGTCCAATAAAGGTTGGCCAAGAAGATGGTTATTGATATGTCTTTGTGGGGCAGCCATATTGCTTCTGGACCACTGGGACCTGGAGTTGGGAGACTCAAATGGTTCATGGTACCGAGCAAAAAGCAAATCAGATTCCTGGCAACTTAAAAATTAGAAATCAAGCAATCTCTCCGTCCTTTTCACGTTTGAGAAAAGGGTTGTAAATAAAGGAATAATGCTTGGAGCTAGCCTAGAGTATTGTCTAGCATGATGGAAAGAGATATTCATGAGACATAAGGACACATTTCCTAGAAGCATTTTTAAGCATGTAATTTGCTTTGGGGCTAATAAATAAATCACCCATAGCTGCATTTAATTTTAAGAAGAACTCCATAAAGGGGTTGGAGAGATGGCTCAGCGGTCAAGAGTGTTGGCTGCTTTTTCAGAGAGCAGGGTTCAATTCCCAGAACCCACCCAGGGGTGGCTCACAATTGTCTGTAACTCCAGCTTCTGCTGAGCCATCTTCCTGGCCCTGTGGAATGTTTCATTTTAGGAACATTTTATTTAACCAGGCTTTGGCTAACCTCCATTTGGATTGTTTGAGACTCAAAGGCGGCATGACTAAACACATTACAAAGAAAAGCAAACAAAGGCTCGTCAGTTTAGTGGGAGTCCAAGAAAGTTCGTCGGAAATGTTCAAGTACTGATCGCTTATATACAGTATAGCTTGGGAGATTATGGTATGACAGGAGGAGAGCTTTGTTCCCACCGACCATGCTAACATCTAAGAATGTTTTCCTCGTGTAAGGTGGGAAGTTGCAGAGGGATCAGCATAGTCATGACCTGAAGGGGCTCCCGTCTAACTTGGGAAACTGGCTTGTAGGTAAGTGCCATTCTCCTGGCCTCCTGGTTCCTCCCTGCTCATCCTTTATAACGTCACTGAACATACGAACAAAACCTTCCAGGCAACATGACAGGTGGGATCTGTTTGTAAGTCCTTTAGGGTTAATACAGGTTCAGGGGAGTCGCAAAGGCGTCCAGTCAAGAGCAGAACTGGATCAATCTGTTGAACGCCTTTAATCCTGGCACTTGAGAGGCAGAGTGGGTGGAGTGTCATGCTGGCCCCCTGGGGAACTTGGGAGAATACCCATGCCCGATCACTAGGCAACCATTACACAATGCAAATACCAGGGTGGTAGTGGTGGGGAGGCAACTTCAAAACGAAAAACAAAAGAATAATTATTTCAAAAGCTGGGGGCTGAAGAGATGACTCAGTGGTTAAGAACACTGGCTGCTCTTCTAGGGGACCCGGGTTCGGTTCCCAGATCCCATAGAGCAATCTTAACTGCCCATAACTCCAGTTCCAGGGGATCTGACACCTTCACACAGACATAATGCATGCAGGCAAAACATGAATGCACATAAAATAAATTATTTTTAAAAATAATGATTTCAAAAATTGGACAGGGACATCAGTGGTTCATAATGCACACGAAACAGATTTCACAGGTTTGGCCCCGGAAGTTATTTAAACAAAATGAAAATTTAAAAATCGCCGCTAAAATCGTCATCAGTACCAACCGCAACTTTGGGAGAGACATCCGAATGCACTGGTGATATAACGTCTATTAAAGTATGTAGTTTTCAACAGCAAAACTAAGACTTTTGAAGGATCAAACAATTTATTACAGGGGACCACAAGCAGAAAGCACACTTTACTTGTAAGAATTAAGTGTGTGCCATTCACAAACCTAAGAAGAATACAAAATAAATCTTAGTTCTGACTGTGAGGAGGGTGGCCTGGCTGTGGGGGAAGGTGTAGGGGCTGAGGGTAATGGAGGTTGGCTGAGGGGAGGGGAGGGTGGCTGTGGGAGTGGGAGCTGAGGGAAGTTTCCGCCCACGGAGGTCGCAGATGTTCCCAAGACTTTTGCTATTTTCTCTCTATCTCAATCTTCCTTATAGCTATTGTGGTAGTCTACAGTAATAATAAAACTATTTGCTATTTTTACCGGTAAGTCTAAGCCATATTCTGATGACAGCAACAGTTTATATTTGATGCTATAAATGCGAAGAAGAGAAGAGAAGCAACTGGGGGCCGGGAGGGATCCCGGCAGCATAGGTCCAGGGCCGTTGTTCTGAGCTGGGAAAATGTCTACGCTGCTGCTGCAAAGTCGCATGCACGACAGGCCGTTCTCTGTAGACAGAGGAAGGCATCAGATTCAATCGTGTCAGGGCTGGTCTGTGAGGGCTGCAGGCTACAGATTTCGTGCGTTGGTCTTTTCCTCTTGTTCTCTACTCAGGGAGCTGTAAGAGCGACTTCAAGTTATTTACAGTTTGGATATTTGACTCTTTCAGGCTATGAGAGAAACTATGAAGTTAATGTTGTGTGTCTCCCCCCCCCCCCCCCCGCAGCACACACACAATAAAATTAAATAAATAACCTGGTTTCTTAGGTCAGATGTAATTTAGTGTGAATATTTGAAAAGCAGATCATGGGCACTATAAATTTTTATGGCTTCTCAGTCACCAGAGCAGATTGGTGAGTTTTTACTTCTTCTTAAATGGCCACGGGATATTCTTTATTTCTCTGTAAGCCATAAGGAAGCCATCCACTTTGGCCTGGCATCTCCTTTGCCTTCCCACAAAAACCCTGGCGGATGCATCACATATGTCCCTATAGCTAATTTGTGTTGCAGGAAGAAACCAAAGAACTAGTGAATTGTAGCTGCTTTTACAAAAAAGGAGGTTGGGGGAAAAAAATCAATAATAAATTATCTTCCTCTCCAGCAGTTTAGGGTCCTTGCGCAGCCCTCTGACATGCAGATGGAGTTATAAATTGATTTAGTTGAGGGCGCTGAAGAATCTCACGTGCTCGGGACTGCCTGGCGAATGTGGGTTCGCGAAATAAAAATAACCCACCTTGTCAGAGGGCCTTTGTAGGAGCTGCCGAATCCAGCAAGTTATTTTTACAGTCTAATGAGCTAGGCCCCAGCTTCCACAGGGAAACACAGCAAGTGCAGTGTTTCATAATTTACTGCTGTAAAATGATCAGGATGCATGTTGTCTATAAAACATGAAAACCCTTCTTCATTCCTTACCAATTAGATCATAGTTACAACTCACAGTTCCTTTGAGCTTAAAAGAAAAAAAAATTTAACTGCTAGACATAAATGAATGCTGTGGTTAAATTAAACCCTTCAACAGCCCAAACAGGCTTGAAAGAAATGCCTTCTGGATGTTATTAACACGCATATTTAAGTGCTATTTTTAAATTTTAACTGCAAGCCATAGCAAGCACAAATGTTTAGAATAGCTGTTTTGGCACCACCGCCTTGCGTTCACAGTTTCTCATCTTTACTAATTCTTTCCAATAATTATTTCACCTTTCACTACTTAAATTTTTTTTTGCAGATATAAGAAGTCATTTTATGGAAATAATTATATTTGTGGAACAATGATGCCAATGCAGCTCTGTCATCAAAAGTTCTCTTCAATTATCATTTTAGCAGGAGTGTGTTTTATTTTCCACGAGTCCATTAAAATGTGTAGGAATTGCAATTTGAACTTAATAACTTTAAATGTTTAGTATATTTATGCTTATTAAAGCAGGCCCACTATGGAACAATTTAAACACAACCGTCAAGCCACCCGTATCAGCCAAAATAAAACTGGAGAATTTGTTGTGAGTATGTGCCAATGTGTGAGCAAGAAGGAGGCAGAATCAGGCATAGAGATGGAAAAAGAAATAAAGATTTAGTTTCCACGTTACCCATTCTTTTTGCCATGGCACAGTAATTTGGATACACAGCGTATGAGTTTATTATGGCTGCGGTAACAAAATGCTTCACCATGGGCAACTTGTGCAACAGAGGCTCATCCAAGATGAACACACTAGTGAGTTTGGATCCTCCTGTGCCCACTCTTAAGTGGGTGAGGGTATATGGAAGGTCTGGGGAATGACCTATGTAAGAGGTGGTATTTTAAGGATACAGATGGTAAGGGCTGGGGAGTCTTCTTTCATTTGCCTGTCATAGGTCAGTTGTTGGTTTTCTTGATGAGAGCCGTGTTGACTGGAATGACAACATAGATTTGACTTGTAAGTTCCTGATGACTAAGGATCTTCGTTGTCTTTGCATGTATTGATTGGTCATCTCCTCTTCGTTTGAGAACTGTCTGTTTAATTCACTTGCCATTTATTGCCTGGATGATTTCCTTTATATAACATCATTATGTCTGGAGTCTTGGTTCCATTTTTATTGTCTATGTATTTCTATATAGTAGAGTGTTGTCTTGATTGCTGTAGTTTTATGTCGAGCCTTGCCATAAATTCTCCAAACCAAACTTCTCTTTCAGACTTTTTCAGTAGTATCCTAAATCTTTTGCATTTGCATATCAACTTTAGAATGACTGGGATTTACATGTGTTAAAAGTACTGACCAATTAGCTTTAGATTACATTAAACTTGTTGATCAATTTAGGGAAGTTATTTTCAGTTTTTTTAAAGTTATTTTTCTATTTATAATTATGTATCCTGTAATAAAGAGGACATGTTCTGAGAAATGTGTTGTTGATGACCATAAGTGTATTTCCATAAAGACAATCATGATTTATCAGAGCATATAACTTTGTAGTACAACGGGGGCATATATGGTCAGTGGTTCGCAAAACATTATAATTTGGTGAATGACTGCATGTCCCCTGAGAATATATGGTGATGCTTTACATTTTTCAACATGCGAGTTTTATGCATACTTTGTTAGAATCAGACATTATTAATTTTTTTAGTTAGCAAACAAAATGCTGGGCTGCATGATGGCATTTGGATGTGCATATTTGCCTCTCTACGTGGCTCGCATTAAGTACCCATTAGACTTCTGTTCCCTGCTCACTTCCTTCACCTAATAGCTTACCAGTCTTCTTCCTTTATCAAAATAGTTTCCTTTGTGCTTTTGTGTCACATATATAATATATAGGAGATGAAATGTACAAATTTCTAGATTCTGTGTATGGGACAAAGCATGATATGTATTCTTGCTTATTCTGTCATTCTCCTTCCTTTGGACTTTTCCTCCTTCACACAACCCTCATCTACTTCCAAGTCTCATATTCATCTCTCTGTGTGGGTACTGGGGGACACTTAGCTTATAAATCAGGGCCTAATATGAGGACCTATGTTTGATACCAGAACCCACTTTCCCCCTATTATTAACGATAGATTCTTCTTATACAATATGATTTGAAGACAATTTTCCCCTCCTTTCTTCTTCCAATTTTTCTCCAGCTCCCCTCCTTCGTAGATCAAATCCCTTTCTGTCTCTCTTTAGAAAAGAATAGGCTTTTAAGAGATGACAACAAAGCATGACAAAATAAAATATTATAAGATAAAACAAAAGCCATCATAAAGAAGCTGGAGAAGACAAACCAACAGAAAGATAAAAGAGTTCAAGAGAAAAAAGAGCACAAACATCAGAGACAACTCATTCACACCCTCGAGAGTCCCATAAAAGTACTACCCTAAAAGCTATAGTCTATACACAGGGACCTGGTGCAGACCCACGCAGGCCCTGCAGTAGCTGCTTCCATTTCCGGGAGTTCATATAAGCTATCCTCGGCTGTTGTATATGGCCTTGGAGTCCTCTGTCGCCTCTGTCTCCACAACTCCTTCTGCCTCCTCCTTCATGGAGTTCCCTGAGGTCTGAATGGAGAGATTTGATGGAGACAACTCATTTAGAGCTTTTTTTTTTTTAAGACTTAGTAACATGGACTTGTAATCCTGATGCCGGAGGAAATGGAAACTGATGAATCCCTGGATCATAGGCAAGCCACCCTACCCTCTTTGACAAGTTCCAGAACAGGGAGAGACCTGGTCTTCAAAAACTAAGCAGATGGGGCTAGAAAGACGGTTGTGTGGTTAACATCATTGGTGTTCTTTCAGAGGACCAGAATTTGGTTCCCAGCATCTAATCAGGTGGCCCACAACTGCCTTTAACTTCAGCTCCAGGGGACCCTCTTCTGGCCCTTGTGAGAACCCTTACACGTGTAACATTTATACCTACAGAAATGGACACATACACATAGATTGTAAACAATTACATCTCATTTAAGAAGTGGCTAGTGGAAAGATTGTAGGAGCCAGAAGAAATGGAGGACACCAAAGAATCAAGGTCTTCTAGATGCAGCAGATGTGACTCACGCATGAACTCACAGAGACTGTGACAACATGCACAGGACCCATGCAGATCTCACCTAGAGGGGGTCCCAGTGATGAGAAAAGACATGGACACTTGTCTCCTCCATAACTCAGGCGTTATTTCCAATTTATAAGCCATGAAAAGGAAAAGAAAGTCTCACTAGGTTCAAAAACCACACTTAAGGCCCTCCTGCCCAGCAGTAGATGGCCAGCACAAAATGAACTCAGTGGTATTTTTGGAGGTTTTATTTATTTATTTTGCCCCATAATGCTTTGTCTGTTTTCTTCTTCTCTTCCTTCTTGCAGGTCCTTTGCTTTTGCTTATGTGCTGAAGTTTCCAGTTCTGTGAGGTTTTTTTCTTAATTTCTATGTGTGTGGAATGTGTGTGTCTCTGCATCTGTATATGTTTCTTCTTTTTCTGTTTGTTTGTTTTGATGTATTCAAGTTTGTTTGTTTTTCTTTTATCTTATTAGTGTTATTACTATTACGTTTTAGAGGCCTGGTTTTGTTTTTTTTCTAATGAGAGAGAGTGAGAAAGGGTATGGATTGGGGATGATGGAGAAGATCTGGAAGGGGTTGGGGCAGAAGAAACCATAATCAGAATACATTGTATGAAAAAATATCTATTTTCAAGAAGAAATAGAAGAAGAAGAGGAAGAGGAAGAAGAAGAAGAAGAAGAAGAAGAAGAAGAAGAAGAAGAAGAAGAAGAAGAAGAAGAAGAAGAAGAAGAAGAAAAAGAAGAAGAAGAAGGAGAGAAAGAAGAAGAAGAAGTTAGCATCTGAGAAATGATACCCAAGAATATCTCCTCAGTGGGCCTGATACCACTACATTCAGCTTCACCTGGTTTTCTTTTCTTTTCACAGATGCTCATTTTGTTGACCAGGAGCCTCAATAGTTCCAATCTAGCAGTTAAGGCCTCAAGGATTTGTGAAGAACCAGTGGTCCTAGGTCCCCGTGGGAGGCTGAAGAAGCTGAGTCAGCAAAGGATGGTGGCCGTGGTGACAAGAGCAGCATCCATGCACTGTCTGGTAAGAGATGAAGGCAAGCAGGTGAAAAGGCTGTAGATTTCCCCTAAATCTGCCTTATGGCTGGACCACTGCTTGAAGATGCTGCTCAGCATATGGGAGGGCTTTCCCCTCAGTTAATCCTTCCTGGAAATACAGTTACCACACAGCCAGAGGTGTCTTTCTTAGGTGATTGCAGAGACAATAGCTACTTCGTAATTTTGTCAAAAATGCATGTCTCAAAATATCTGAATTAAGTATCTGAAACATATTCGATCTCTCACTTAAATGTCTGTGTAACTTAACTTGGTTTCTGTTTTAAACCATTTATCCTAATTTTTTAAGATATGGTTAGGTTAAGAATGTTTGCTTTCAATAGGATTTTCATATGGGAAAAATTGGGGGGGATCAAATATTTAGTAATAATGAATGATTAAATACATCATAATTCTTTTCTGTGTTGAAATATTTAGCAATGAGAAAAACGAATTAGACTATCGAGACCTACATAATACAGTGGAAAAGTGTGTAGATTTCGTTCTTTCTGGAAATATTTATTGAACATTCATTCACTCCAAAACTTTGTAGTGCCAGGGGCTGTCTGTGATAAATAAGATACACGAGGTTCCTGCCTGGCTGGAGCTTATGATCTCAAGAAACAGCAAATAAGGCAATAAATATGACCGCAAACTTTGATAGGGTATGAAAAGTATGAAAAGCAGGCAGAGAACGAATACCCAGTGGTCCAGAAAGGGTTTTGGTAGTGATGATGAAAGGGAAGGCAATAGAGAGCTATAGTGTAATAATGGGGAGGGAGAACTGTGCAGGCAAGGGTTCCAGCGTGAGAGAAAGTCTAGGAAGAGTTAGGCTAGAGAGAGCTTCGCACTGCTCTCAAACCCAGGGACCGTCTCTGGACTGAAAGAACTCTGTTGCGCTGGGGATCTGTGACATCAGGATTTCAAGGAGTAGCAAGGAACTCGTAAATTCACAGCATTAATAACTTTGCACGGCTTTGGTTTGAAGACACTGAGGTTTGTTTTCTATTGTTCATACTCCCATGTATGTGTCTTAAAATACTTTGCCTGGAGGAGGGGCGGAAATGGAGACTTTTGTATTTTAATAAACTTTGAGAAAAAAAAAATAGTTTGCCAAAGCTGGCATCTCTTTTGAGGAGAAAATCCATGGAAACCAGGCACAAAACTAGAAAGACCAGACTCTGAGCTATCTAGCAGTCCTGGTGAAAAAGCAGGTGAGTTCTGGAGCTTGAGTCTGTTTCTACATGCTGATCATGTCATAATTTGAATCTAGATTCCCCCACAGCCTCAAGGTTTCAACACTTGCTCTCCAGCTGATGGTGCATTTGGGGAGGCAATGTGACCTTAAGAGGTGGGGCCTTGCTGGTGGAGGTGACGTTGTGGGGGTGGGCCTTTGAAGGTGCTATCTAGACCTTGGTTCCTGTTATTGTGTGTGCAATCTGGTCCACCCTGATGTGAGCAGTCTTTCCCACATATTCCTACTGCCTTCCTCTGTCACATCTTCCCCACCAGGGTGAACTGAATCCTCAGAAATTGTGAGCTCAAAATAGTCTTTGTTTTCCAATTGTTTCTGTTGGGTGTGTTCACAGCCCAGTGAGAGTAACTAGTACAGCCAATACCTGGGATGTACCATGGGCTCCTTAGAGATTTCTGATCATTTGGATGGGCACAGGAATGAGACAGGAAACACGAGTAATGTTCAGATTAAGATTTAACAAAAAAAGGTCAGTGTGTATGTGATACTAATTTCAGACAGGAAGGACGGGAGGAGAGGGATATCTATGTAGATCAAGTCCTTCATTTAGTCATTTTCATCTTCGTTCCCCTGTGGGAATGCCAGGCAGGAAGTTGGACTTGAAGCTGATGGGGAGGTCTAAGCTGAGGCTAATTTAGGAAGCTGTCAGAGCGTTCGTGTAAGTGGTGAAAGCAAAGCATAATGAACTATATGTTCTGGGATCTTAATTACAGGGGAGGCATATGGGACTACATGCAAAATACAATGCCACTGGCAGTTGTCTCTTGAGGAGGTATGCGAAGATGGCTGGGTTTATTTATTTGTGACCTTAAATATTTACTGAGCATAAAAACAAATATCACATTTTAAAGGTAACGTCTTGGGGCTGGGGATGTAACTGAGCAGTAGAGTGCCTGCCTAGCTTGCTTAAGACCATGTATTCCTTCTCCCCTGTCCTCCCCACCCAAAGCACACACATGCACACACACACACACACACACACATGCACATGCACACATGCACACACATGCAGTAATTTAAAAGAAAATATTCAGATGTCAGTGTAGACACTGAGAGTCCAAGCAAAGTAGTTTCCTTGGTTTCTTTTTTAAAAAGTTCTTTCAATAATTTTTTTTCTGTCACTCCAGGCATTATATTTTAATATGGAAAAGTAGGATGCTTGCCTGGCATGTACACATCCCAAATTTGGAATTATGGAAATGTGTCACTTAGGAATGCTATAGGAACTGAGATATGTATCAGGGAGTAATAACACCTGCTATGCATGCAGAAGGTCCTGAATTCAGATCCCTAGAATCCACATAAAGCATGGGTGTGGCCACGGACATCTACACCTGTCCCCTCTGCACCGGGGGTGTGGGTGGGGAAGGAAGGGGGGAAAGCACTCAAGCTTCTGACCACCAACCTAGCCAATGTATGGTGAGCTCTAGGTTTGGTGAGAAACTTTATCTCAAGGAAATAAGGCAGAGAGCTAACTTGTTGACCTGCCTGCACAGAACACACACACACACACACACACACACACACACACACACACACACACACGCACACATGCACACAGTACCTTAGGTCTCTCTTTAACGTCTTTCAAGTTTTCTTTAGTGATGTCATTGCTCTTTTTCCCCCTTTCTGAGCATTCATATCAGATTTTCCTTTCTGTCTTTGCTGCACAGGACATTCCCCCATTTTTTTTTTTACTCCAATTCATTATAGAAATTACTTCTATAATAATGTTTATATAATTTTTATGTCTTTGCAATCTTTCCTCACCACAGATGACTTCTCCTTGTTTTACTTTTAGAAAATGAATCAAAAGGCAGAACCCTCCTGGGTTTTAAGAGGACAAGAGGTTCTCCCTGCTTCCGTGTTTCTGTGTTTGTTACTTTAGGAGGGACTCCATCTTCATTCTTCCTGGCTATGAAATATGTATCTTTGTTTCTTGACTATTCCTTCTGAAGGAAGCCTCCAGCACTCTACGCGTGGTGATGTTCTGCCCCAGTGGGAGGTCACTTTTCAGTTTGCTCAGTCACAGAGTGGTCATTCACCAGCTCATGAGGAGTGACAGCTCTCTGGGTGAGTCGGCATTAGTTGTTCATGCCACCCGTTTGGCGGATTTTTTTTTTTCCTAATAGTGTGACAGATAAAGAACAGCTCTCACGTCTCATAAAGAAGCTTCTTTTGCAGCACAGGGAGACCATTCCAGGAAGCCACAGCAAGGCAAGTGAAAGAAATGACTGTGGAGTATCCAGCCCCAGGTGACACATCTCCCAACCAACTCCTGCACCTGAGGCCCAGAGAACTCAGCGGAAGCAGGTGCGGGAAGAGTCCGACAGCCAGAGGATGAGGGAGATGGCTGTGTCATCATGCCCTCTAGTTAGGACAGGGAAACTATACTGATGAAATCTCAACACCTGGCTGCCTACACAAGACCAGAAAGATCTCAACAACAGTAGACACCCCAGCATAGTTGGGGGAGAACTCAGGGGGTTCCACACCTCGATGAAGAGCTCCAAGCAATCAGCAACTGCTGAGAGAGGGAGAATTGCCTTCCCCAGGGAGGAATACCTGGTTGGTCAGTCGGTACCGAGGGGTCAGTCCTAGAAGCATACAGATAAAGGCAACACTGAGCAGACTTATCAGGTTATGTTGATATATTTACTAATTTCTCTATATATGTATCAACAATGGTTAAAGAAGGGGAGGCCATGAATTTGGGAAGGTGGTGCTTGGGAGGAAGAAAGGATGGAGAAGGCGGCAGGAAATGGTACAATTTTAATTATTTTAATTAATTAAAAAGAATAATTCTATAGAGCAATATTGTGAATATTCCGACGTCTATTACCAACATTTGTTAGTTAATTGGTTCCAGTTTTAACAACAAAAATCTATAAATCTCCCTATATGTATGTATTTACAGGTAAAATTATGGTGTTTGAAAATTGTTTCAGAGTGTTATTTAAAGAAAAGCAAGGGCAGGCAAATTTATGAAAGAGTGGGGAGCAAAGGAACACAAATGGAAGAATGCTGGAAATGCTGGGAGACAGACAGCAAGGACACAGAGGCGCATCAGACCCTTCTAGTTTTGTATATAGTTGACGCTTTCTAGAATTAAATGCTTTTTATTGCTTATTTTAAGAAAAATCACAGGAAGTTTTTAATTCTCTAAACCAAGTGTACTCGGTGAGTTTCCCTTTTCTCTTAGAAAGACCCAAGACAGCACTGGTATGTAGCATAGCCCTTGAGCAATTTTAGAAAACAAGGGGGGCATTGAAGGGGACAGAAGAAGGTGTTGGATCCCCTGGACCCTCAGTATAATTATAGAACCTAGATCAGTGTTGGATACACAAAGGCCTAGATCAGTGTTGGATACACACAGGTCTAGATCGGTGTTGGATACACACAAGCCTAGATCGGTGTTGGATACACACAGGCCTAGATCGGTGTTGGATACACACAGGCCTAGATCAGTGTTGGATACACACAGGCCTAGATCAGTGTTGGATACATATAAGCATTGCATGACTGCTGTTAAATGTTCAGCTCTTTCTTGAAGGAAAGAAGGCTAAACTGAGCCAGACACAATTATGCTTCCAAAATTAACCATTAGATTGGGCACCACCTTCCCCTAAAGCACAGAGAAGAAAGGAGCAGGGTGAAATCCAGGTTATTAATCAAAGATCTTCTAGCATACAGAAGAAGATCAGAAGGGGTGGTAAGGTACTTGCTGTCATTTGAATAAGAGAAGTGCCCGTAGTCTAAGGCATCTGAATATTTGGTCACTAGTTGGTGGCACTGCTGCTGGAGGAAGTATGACTCAGGGGACAGGCTTTGAGAGTGTACAGTCTGACCCAGCTTCCAGTTCGTGCTTCCTGTTTTCATGCGTGGGTCTGAGATATGATCTCTTAGCTTTCCATTCCTGCTTCCACTCTGCCACGATGAGTCCTTACGCCTCCACAGCCATATGCCAGAATAAATAAGTTGCCTTGGACCTGAGGTTTCACCCAAGCAATAGAAAAGTAATGAACACAGTACCACAAAGCAGCTTCCTCGTTCCACTATACTAAATTAAAAGCCAAGAGAAAATTATAGCTATCATTTAGGATTACATAAGAAACAGATATTTTAAACTACACCCTCTGCAGTTGATTTAAGGACCGTTTTCACATTTTGAAAGGGTTAGAATAAGGAGGATACCGAAGACAAGAAGGAGGATAGAAATAAATGTTCAAATACACAAACCTCCCTCAAGCCAGAGCGCTCACCTCGTGAGTTTAATTTTGCTTCATATTGCATAGAAGAGATGCCATTGGTGCAAACCGTGGTGGGCCAGAAGCAAACTCACACCCTGTCGTCTTCAAGAAGTAAGCATCAGAAGACTTTGAAATTCAGAGACGTTCTGTTCTCATCCCTGGTGTCCATGGAAAAGCAGAGCCTCCTCTGCCGAGTGATGAGCAGCAGGCTCGACTCTGTCCTTCATGTCTGCTTCCAGCTGGAGATATCCGTGCTCTGTACAGGTAGCTTTGAAGAGCCGGCTGACACCGCAGTGCATTTGGGAAATGGTGTTTGAGAGACAATAAAGGGGCCCTGGCTTAAACTACATTAAGGGATCACAGGAGTACATCTTGACTGTATTTTCAGATCTTTTGATTCAAAGACACACATTTTCTTATCTCCCAAGGGGCGAGGCCAACCCAGTACAGAATACAGACGGAGCGCAGCAAATAAGGTGGCCGACCGCACATCAGAGGTAATTAGTGAGAGCTCCGTAAGAGTCCCCTCGACTGCCTCAGGGCAGGGCAGAACTGGCTCGTGAAGGAAACCCAGGGTGTGAGAGCCGAGACACCAGTCTAGATAGAGAAGTCGCCACGTGTCATGGCGCACTGAGGGGGTTAACTGCCCTGCTTTGGACTACCTGGGGTAGAAGAGGGATGTGCGTTCATGCCTCCTGGTGGCTCTGCCTGCTCGCTGCTCTCAGATGTACCACTCAGCATTCTTTCCACAGAGAGGAGGTTGGAGCGCGTGCACATGCGCAGGTGTGAGTCAAAGCAAGGCTCAGGGCAGTACCTGAAATGGCACCAGCTTTGGCCTGCGTGTGTAGAAGGTTCGAACCCGCCCAGTCCCACCATACGTGCATGCATCTCATTCTTGGCGTGTGCCCCTTTCTATACCTAATTTGACATACTTATCTACAAAGAGCATGTGCTGAGTAAAATGAATGCAAATAGGCACTCGAAACTGTGAAAAGGAAAAGAAAGCAAATGCAGGACCTTGCGGGCTTCGGAAGAACTGTTCGGAGCAGTTTTCGAATTTCCTGCAGTGTCCCGCCGGGCAGCTTTTCTCTTCCTGCTGACACCATCCGAGGCCAGCTAGCATCTGTCCACAGCCTGCAAGCCATTAATGAGCCACCAGAAGATAGCCTCCTGCTCCTTCCCTGTTGTCAATAGCTCGGGAAAACGCCTGGAATGAATTTCTTCAGAAATGCTCTGGCTTTCAAGAGATGTATCTCCTAATTTAGCGATGTCTGTGTATTTCCCAGTGAAACTTTGATTAGGAAATGATGTGGGTAGAAACACATTTCATCATGCCACATGTTTGATTGAATGCTAAATAACATACAGGAAATGGTCCGAAAGGAAACGCAGTATGTTTGGTACCTGCCTTTATTCTTCTTGTGGTTTTATTTTTCTTTTAAACTCTCTTCAGACTTACTTGCTTATCAAAGACTGTGTAGAGTTTCTTCTCTGCTCCCTTCTACCATCCCCCTGCAATTTAATTGGACCACTTTCTCACCTTATGCACACTGTTCACTTGTTCGGCGTGTCCTGCCTTTTCTTCTTGCGGAAACGAAGGGAGATGAGTGAGAATGTCTTTGAAGCCATTTCAGCTCCCGTGAGAGTGTACATACTATCTCATTATCCAAAGAATCAGAGTTGAACCGTTCAGACAGAGCCAAGAATGTCAGCTGTAGCTCCTTCGGCTTTACCTTTGCTGTTTAAAATTGTGACTAATTTAATTAACAGACGATGCCGGCAAGCCCAATGTCCATAGCTCTGATATTGAATAGTATACACACTCTGAAGTTGCTGCCCCTCCTCTGGAGACTGCCTAAGAACTATTTCTATGGTCATTTTAACTTAATAAAATCCTTTGTAGTAGGAGAAACTCATCGCTAGCCCCTCTTTGGACTTCTGGACTGCATGTAATGGCAATAAGTCCATCTCGGTATCATAAGACCAGATCAGACCTCAAATTTTTCTGGAATGAGCCATCATGCCCCGCGTCAGTAGCCTTGTCCCGATGAATCATGCTGCTAATCATTCAGTCACACAGGCCCTAACCCCAAATATCGTGCCTGGGAATACTCCCTGTTGAATGGATCTCTAAGTCCTTTGTGCTGTATCTTTCAAATGCCCCTTAGTCCATTGTTTTCTCCTTGGTTCCCTAGCATGTTCATCTCTGATGCTATCATAGCAAATGCTTGTTCTGCTCAACCAACAGGCTATTTTTTTTAAATCAGGGTGTTAGAGTTATCATTTAAAAACTACAGCTCTTAGGACCCACATTCCATTCATGTATATCCACAATATTAATCCAGTCCTGGTTTTCCCTTCTTCTTGTGCTCAGTGTCAAAACCCTCAACATGTGACTCATGACCCTACAGCAGTCAACCCTGCCTGCGTCTCCATCCTCAGCCATTCCTCAGCCTCTTACCTCCCTTTCCTAACTCAGGCATGCTTCTTTCTTTCAGTTCCTCTACCATTCCAGACTCGTTCCTGCTATAGGACTGTGTACATGTTGTAGTTCTGCCCAGGATCCCCTCACCCCAAACCTTTCTGATTAACTAATAGATTTATCCTTCTGGTCATTCTTAGCTCTTCACTCTTCCAACAGTCATCCATATCTCAGTGCCCTTTATCCAGGGAACTCCCTGGCTAAGTCATTTGCACTTCTGCTCGTCCTGTATTCCTTCATCTGATTGCTTGCCTGGTATGCAGTTGTTGTTTGATTCATTAATAATTGATTTATTAACCTTCATGCTTCCTATGAGATATAGACTCTCTAATGACTAGACCTGGGAAGCTATGGCTCTGTCCTAGTATGTGATAGCATAGTTGGCCCTAACTGTTTGCTGGCTGAAGGATTGGTTAGCAATTTTTAAATTTACATTTGCAAACTTTGCTTCTGATTTACAGATATGGGATCTATGGATGGGCGAGTAAGGGATTTTTGAACTCTGGGTGATTTTAGTGTGGATGTGCGTGAGGTAGGGACATAGGCATTTGTAGTGTAGATGCGATTGGGGTAGAGATGGAAATGGTGGGAAGTAGGGAGTTACCGTTCACAAGTAATGTACAGTCTCACAATGCATACTAAAGTTTCGGTCAACAACAGAACACATGCAACAGTAGTCCTGTTAGCCCATACCACCTAGTGATGTTGTCACTGTATGACTTCGTGTACGTAGTCTGTGATGTTCACCCAGTGATGAGGTCCCATAATATATTTCTAATATATCTTGCCCGTGAGTGTCATGTGACTGTATTTCATTTGGAAAGAGTTGTCATTCCTTGGAATTTCATTAAATGGAGCTATCATCATAAACCTCACTTTTCTGACCCCAATTTTTTCTGGAATAGCAGAGCCTGGTTTAAGCCAGTTTCTAGAGTTTTAACTTTTAACATTGGAAGCATTTGTACTGTGTTTCATGTTTTCTAGTTACCAAGTGGATCTAGATCCTCCATTAGTTCCTAACTGGCATGATCCGCAGATTCTAGCCTTCTCCAGACACAAACATGCCCTAGACCTCTTCTCCTCAGGTTAGTCTTCAGACTTACACACTACAAAGACAACTTGTTCTTCAACATGAATAGAGTCTTTGAGGCACTTCTTAGGGGCAACTAATGCCAGAAATGTTTCTTCGTATAACCGCACACCCGAGTTTCTTTGAACCAAAGTGTACATTTTATAAATGTTCTGGTCTCTAATTTGCTCCTCCAAGGAAAGAGTAACTTCTACCAACTTGGAGTTACCTATAAATCTGATATTTGCTCTCTAATTTTTAGTCATATTCTTTCATCAGTAATTGCAAATGTAAGTATGAGAGTTAGTTAGAAACCTCCATGGAGTCAGTGCTTGGGTAGTCTCAGAAAGCTGATATGAATTGAAGAGTTATTCTGTGGGTATTTATTTAAAAAGCTGTACATTTGTATGGGCTCTAATCCAACTATGTGTTAAAGTTACAAAATGTTAGGTTTCCCGAGGTCCAAGGAAATTGTTATTTACTCAACTGAATGGAGTTATTTGCCAACCTGGTGTGCTAGTCTGTTTTCCATTGCTAGAGCAGTTGTTCTGTCCAAAAGCAACTAGAAATGATAGGGTTCATTTGGCTTATGTGTCCACGTCATAGTCCTTTATGGGTGGAAGTCAGTGCAGAGACTCAGAGCAAGAACCCAAAGGCAGGAACTGATAAGAAGCCATGCTGTTTACTGACTTGCTCCTCATGGTTTTCTCAGCCTGCTTTCAGATACCATTCAGGACCACCAGCCCAGGGGTGGCACTGCCCACAGTGAGCTGGGACCTCCCATATTAATCATTAATAAAGAGGCTGGAAATTTAACATGAGGAAATGAAGGAAAGCAGGAATAGCCAAGACACAGAAAATGAAATAAAAATAGGTTAAAAAGAATAGAAGATCATAACTGGTGTGAAAGACCACTTCGAGGCAACCATGGGAAGTTTAAAGAAGAAATGCAAAATAATGGAATATAAATAACATTTTAATTTAAAGTAATAATTTAATCTTTCTGAGAGTTAAAAATGATCGTAGTCAAGGAAACAACCTGCCAAGTGCCTCAGATGACGGATGATTAAGCAGGGTCGGCAGTTCAAAGTTAGGGTCTAGTAAAACAACTAGATACAAGAGAAAGAAAAATCCATTTTGGATTTCTAGATAAAATAAGTTTTTTTCTACATAAAAATGCAAAATCGAAAACCATCATACACAAGCAAAAGATGGGAGAAGGGTAAAAAAAAAATGTCAAATTAAACACTATGAAACAAAACATTCTCCAAAGAGTTCCTTTTGTGTTAGAGTAAGTTCTTCAACTTCATCAGGTTGGCATAAAACATTTTTAACAGTAACATAGGAAGTCATGTAAATAGAAAGTAACAGTTTAATGATGCTTGGACGAGGAAATGTATGGGAGCTGAGAATCTTACCTTCAGTTCAACTGTTGCTCAGACAGCAAGGCCGGATAACAAGCTGGGCATGGACACACACGCAGGCTCCGTCCTGATGACCCATCCCTACAAAGTCTAAGAAGTCAAACAACTCCGGAGACAGCCAAGGAATCAGGTTAGGAGAGCATGCTTTATCTCACCCGGAGAAAGTAGGGCAGGCGGCCTTGAACAAGTTACCTGGAGAAGCTACAATGAAAGAAAATTTAGAGGAGAGCAGAAGCAGAGCCCCATGAAAACTTTACATATTCTGGCACAGTAGAATTATCACAGTGGCTGTAGTGAGGCTACAAAGCTGTAAAAATTGCTGACATGATTTCCTATCAACCCTCGTAATACACAAGACACCGCAGAGAAAGGGCAAAGGAAAGAGAGAATAATAATACCAAAACAAGAACACAAAATGAGACCTAACACATCTGCCGTGTAAGTCATGCAAGATTATCTTACTTCACCTACCCAAAAGCCTTCTGACTGGTTCACAAGGAAGTGTCCTAGTGTGTGTTTGTTTCAGAGGCATATCCAAAAGTGAGTGAGTCAGAGGCGTGAAAGCAAAGCCTGGGCCATGCATTCCATGGAATGAACACCTGATAGCAAACACGGTGGGGTTCAGACTGAAGGGTGGTGAATGTGACAGTGACCATGGCACAGCTAAGCCCCTGGGCTGGCAGTAAGTGGGTATGACTGTAAATGAAAGCTCTCCCCGGTGACAGGAGCTTGAAACATTTCCTGCTTCCTGTGCCCCTTCAGATGTAGCTTCCGCCTTTCAAGTCAACTAGTGCTTCTGAGACATCTGGTGAACATTGAGTTCACTTGCGGAACTTAGCAAAACCGCTGCCAAGGCCTCTGCTCCAGGGCTTCTGATTTAATCAGTGCATGTGCGTGTGTGTGTGCGTGCGGTGTGTGTGTTGTGCATATTCATATGTGTATATATGTTTGTGAGAGGGAACACATACACATGTATGCATGTGGAGGCCAGAGGTTGCTATCCACCTCTTAGCCACTCTCCATCTTAGTTTGTTTGAGGCCGAGTCCTTCACTGAACTTGATGCTCAGTGGCTTAGCTACACTGGCTGGACAGTGAATTCTAGGCATCTGTCCCCTGCCTCTTGTCTCCCCAGTGCCAGGATTATAGCCACTTCAGGCTTTTAAAGTGGGTTCTGCAGATTCAAACTGAAATTGTCATACTTTCATGACAAACCCTTACCAGCTGAGTCATTTCTCCAACCCCTGGGAGTTGCAACAATTGTTTTCCAGGTGCTTCTAATGTACGAAGAAGGTTGAAGCCCGCTTAGGTGAGGCGTAAAAGTAAAAAGGAAAAGAGTTTAGATTTTCCTTTTCTTTTGAGACATGGTCTCATTTTGTAGCTTAGACTAACTTAGAGTCCCTACGTTGTCCAGCTGGCATGGTTCTCATGGTGATGCTCCTGCCTCAGCATCCCCAGTGCTAGGATCGTAGACAAGAATGACTGACCATCCACAGCTCATATTCCCTTTCTCTTTGAAAGGGAAGATAATGTTCATAATAGCAAGCCACTCGATAAAACAGAAGAAATGCTCAAGCAACATATACAAATGTTGAACATTCACAGTGGCATCTCCTCAGTGTGGCTCATGTGTATTCCAGTTATCCTTAAGGCCACAGTCTGCTGAGTGCCATGTTGTAGACACAGCAGCCGCTTGCCCAGAGTGATATAAGCTCACTCTAACATTTGCAAAGTAAAAAAAAAAAAAAGCGATTAATTAGGAAATGCCTAAAAAAATTAGAGAGCTAAGGACCTAATATGTTAAAACACAAGACCAGAACTGTGATTAGAAGAATGTGCTGATGTTGGTAAATGAACAGTCAGGAAGACTGAGCTCAAGAAAGAGGCCAGAGTAGAGATGTAGCCAGTGTAAAAAACACATCGGTCATGAGAAGAAAGATAAACTTCTCAATGCGTGTTCTTGGACCAGGGTCAAGAGTAACTTTGGATGCTTAGTTCACACATTAGCTTCTTGTCTCATCTCTGTGAATAAACAGCTGACCCAGATGGCATAAGAGAGGGAGGATTTATCCTGCTTACCGTGCAGACATGGTGGGGAAGGCCTGGCATGCCCACAGGAGCAGATCACTTAACCGGAAGTAGGCAGGATTATACCATTCCTTGTCCCTACACCCACTTCTGCCAGCTATGCTTCCTGCCCTGGGGTTCCAGTGCCTCCCACAACAGCACCACCAACCTTAGTGTGGTTTATACACACCAGCCAGTACAGACCACTTCAAATTCAAACCATAACATCTACACGAGTCGACAAGCTCTCAATGTAAAGAGGAATGTAGAAACTCTAGCATTACATACAGGTGACTTTGTTTACAATATGAATGTAGAGAAAGTGTCGCTAATTCTAACTTAAAATCCAGTTGTGAGCTGAGTGGTGGTGGCACATGCCTTTAATCCCAGCACTTGGGAGGCAGAGGCAGGTGGATCTCTATGAGTTCGAGGCTAGTCTGGTCTACAAGAGCTAATTACAGGATAGGCTCCAAAGCTACAGAGAAACATTGTCTTGAAAAAAAATCCAATTGTGAAAAAGAGATGAATAAATTCTGCTATGTGAGATAAGCCTTCTTGCTTTACAACAACCTCAAAGTATAAGAATAAAATGTGAGAAACTTGTGACTCATATTAAGATAAAAAGCTAATTTTGTTATTTAATGATGAGATGAAATGAGAAAAATAATCTATTTGATAAAAAGCGAACTACTCACAGAAAAAGTTGAAACCCTGTGTGTTTAAATCTATTCATGAAATGAAGTTTCTCATTGCCCATGAAGAGCCATGCCTACCCAGATAGGAATTGCACTGAGTTCTCAGACCAGATGCTTTAAGGTTGTTCTCCACTAAATCAAGAAGACTTAGTAGTCAATGGTTAATTCTAGGTTTGGGGCTGACGAGGTGTTAACTCATGGTCCCCAAATCGAGAAAGAGCTCTGAGATTGACAGGACAATTTCAGGCGGGCCCAGGAACTGCTTGAAGTTCACCGCGCGATCAGACTTATCGTGAAGAGCATTGTGCAGGCGAGTCCTGAGTCAAAGAGAAAAGGGTCTAAGAATTCATTATGGTATTCATGAGAGACAGAGGCAGAAAGAAGGCCGATTTTCTCTCAGAAGAACGCCAGTGAAAACATTTACCGAGTGACCAAATACCGTCTCACAATTTCCATCGTAAGAATCAGTGAGGCAGGGATCTCCTGTGTGTGCTACGTCACCAGGTGCAGTTTTAGAGCGTGTATTGGTTTCTTCTTACTATTGTAACATTAACAAGAATGCAGTGCTTTGAAACACGGAAACATGTCATAGCTGTGCGGGTTAAAGGTGTCACGTGGCTCTCTGAGACGAAAGTGATGCCTCACCAGGGTGACCTTCCTTTTTATAGCCACTGGGATAAATGCTTCCTTGTGTCTTTAGTTCTAAAGATCCACAATGTTCCATGGCTTTTGGCTCCTTTCCTTTATCTTCAGAGCAAGCAAGGCTGAATCTTGATATTCTTCCTTAGTCACCTAGGGAATCTAAACTAAACGGTCCCATAATCTAGCATATTAACAAGTTCTAGAAACTTGGACATTGATATGTTAGGAATGCATTATACTATCTACAGCAAGAAGGCAAGGAACCTCCCTGCTCTCGGTGGTTTATACCTCAGAATACTGATGACTACAAAGGGAACAAAGGTCCCTTTACAAGGGAAGCATCTCAGACCCAGGCTTAACTACGAGTACAGATGTAGCCCCCGTAATGATAATGACTTAAGTGGACATTATGGGCCTACGGATGCTGTGAACAGGAGCCCCTGTAAAGAAGCTGTGTCTGTAGAGATTACAATAGCAGTGCCGTGGGAAGGTTGGGATGCTGCAGATCCAAGGCTCATTACCTTATCTTGGCCAGCTTTAGCCCCTGGAACAACCGTGTCCTGCCCATCTCTGTGCCAGAACTAATATCCTGTGCCTAAGAGATAAAAAACCTTTTGACGTCTATTTGCCTAGCAGATCATTAGTTTCCACCAAGCTAAACACTGTAGACTGTCACCAGATAGCATCTGAGACCTGCAGAGGAACTTCCCCCATCTCACTGGAGCCGCCTCTCTGCTATGCCCACCCATGTATTTTCAACTTGCCTTGATTTATGAATTTCTTTGTTCTGAGAAACGATAAAATGTTATGAAACTTCTCCACGTTAGAGCATGGAATTTGGAGTTACCTAGATCTAGGGCCATGATTACTCAAAATGGCTCCAGAATAAACTAGGCCTTCTTCCCGTGAATAATATGAGGGCAGGAACTGTGGTTCTTGCATTGACAAAGCAAAGCAATAGCAAGAACATTAACTTGCCAACATAGAGCCATTCTTTACAAACTAATGCCCATGTAAACCAAAGGAACTAAATTAATGACTCCAGGTTGTAAGCTATTCTTCAAACAATTGTTCTAGATTTTTCAAAAATTTCAACAGGCACTGGAGAGATGACTCAGAAGTTAAGAGCACTGGCTACTTTTCCAGAGGACTCGGGTTTGATTCTCAGCACCCACAAGGCAGGTCATACCATCTGTAACTTAAGTTCTAGGGGGTCTAATGCCCTTTTCTGACATCTGAGGGCATCAGGCCTATAGATAAATTTGCATGAAAAATATCTATACACATAAAATAGATAAAATTTTTAAAAATTAAAAAAACTCAGTGACATGAGTGGAAGAAAATAGCATCAAGTGCAGGATTGCAAATGAAAGAGACCAAAGAACAGGGCAGTCAAACAAAATGAGTTACTCTTGATTAGATCCAGAGTTAAGGGGAGACTCAGCAAAATGATATTTTTCGAACTGTAGACTATTAAGTATAGGTTGTGTAGTATACAGCTTAATCCGTGCGATTCTTAGATGGTGCTTTGGGAAAGGAAGCTCTTTTATGGAGGAACAGTTCTTAAGCTGAGAACTCACAGTGTCTTAAACTTATTGTCAGAACGTGCAGAAGGAGGGTGGTGGGCGAGCCGCCTGCTGGAAAACTTGTAGAGAAAGAGCGAGAAAAAGGACACGTGACTAAGGCGTGGTGAAGCGAAGTGCCAGGAGACTTTCGCTTGAAGTTTCTGTCTGTGCTGTCTGGATCATTGCTTTTGCTACAGAAACCGGCTATCAGTCAATTGCTGTGAACGTTTGCATTTCAACCTTAGGTCAAAAGTATGTAGTGGCCCCTTTAATCTTAGCAAGCTCTCTCTCTGCGCTTGAGGCCAGCCTGATCTACCCAGTGAGTTCCAGGCCACCCACAGCTACAGTGAGACCCTGTCTCAAAAAATATCCAATCAGCAACCTAAACAAACTTCTGGCTAAATAGTGAACCACTAATATGAACACCTAAAACCTTTCTTGTGTGTTTTAAATGTTGATTTATTGGCGATATCTGAAAGTTGGCTTAAATGCTTCACAACTTAGATTTGGCTGTTGGCGACCGTGAATATCTCTAGTGAAGTCAGACTTTATCTTCTTCTTTTAGGGTCCTCTGAAGCCTTGCTCTCCTCCTCCAAGCAGGTTGTTAAGGTTGTTAAGTTTAATTTATCCTCTCTCTTCCATACCTAACGGAACTTTAGGAAAAGAAAACTTCTGTCATTTCTCCCATAGGTCCCAAGGCATGGATCTGGAGACTGGCTGGGAAACCATCTTCCCTAATAGCTGCGTGTGGCCCTTTCTCATATGATATAAAAGAGGAATGGAAGTTTTGCCACACAATACTATCAGTGTGTCCTTAAGAATGGAAGGCTTAAGAATCGCAGGCGGTGGTGGCGCACGCCTTTACTCCCAACGCGGAAGCAGAGGCAGGCGGATCTCTGTGAGTTCGAGGCCAGCCTGGTCTATAAGAGATAGTTCCAGGACAGGCTCTAAAACTACAGTGAAACCTTGTCTCGAAAAGCAAAACCAAACCAAAACAAACAACAACAACAAAAAACAAACAAACTAAAAAGAATTGAGGCTTCTCTTTACCCAACTCTGATGGTATAACTGAGCTCTGAACCATACCCCGGGCATAAGCCGAGGGACAAAGTTTAGCGGGGCAGACCCTACAAAGCCTAGTAAAATGCTGGAAAAGCAACTCTCTGCCTCTCGTGGTGGGCTTTTTTTTTCACCTTGTAAAATTTTCCTTGTGATTCTAGCATTGTGTGCCCCGATGAGTCACATTGCTCCTTACAATTCCCGACGATAGGCACTGGGGTCTTGGAGACCTCTTTATTAAAATGCCCTTAAGTCAGAAAAGCACACTTTGAAGTAAAACACTAGGCAGCTGCTTCTGTAAGTTGAAGATCAAAGGTGTTGCCGTCCCCACGGCCAATGAGAATGAAAACTCACGTGATTTTCGTGCCCAAGTGTTTGGAGAGAAGCAATGGTCTCTTGTGGATAAAAGTGCGCTGGCAAGGGAGCAAGGGGGCTGAGGTCCTTTCTCCTCCGCTCCCTGGATCACGCGTTTCTCCAGTTGCCTATCAGGCCTGGTTTGAATCAGCCTTTTAAAATGTACAACTTTTATCTTCTTATGGCTCTTCTCTGCTCAACAGCTCACCCCCTTATCTTTACCCTTGAAAGGGACCGTGCTGGCTGCCCCCTACAGACAAGCCCTCTGAGGCTAGTGTCGGCCCTCTCTTATGCTTGCTACCCTCATTCTGATACAAACCACCCCACATTAGACTGCATTTCTTCCTCATTATTTTCCCATTCATGCCTGTGGAAAACCTGCAATGGGACTTCAGAATTTAAATGCTCACAGCAGCTACTTGGTAAAGCTGAGCGTATCTACTTTGGAGAGAGACTATTGATTCACCATGGCTTTGTGGGATGTCAGTCACCTGTTAGTGAGTGAGAAGTTCAAAGGCTCCTGGGGTTTTCCTAAATCCTGAACAGTGATGGCGAGTCGCTCTCAGCATACAGTGAGAAAGAAGGCAGCAAGGATGGGAGAGCCAGTCTATCCATAGCACGGTTCCACTGATTAGCATCTCTGCTAGGCAGGCCTTCTGGGCAGACCTGAGGTTTCTACCTCCAGGAAGCAGAGAACAAAGACACAGGCTCGTGAAACGCAGTTTGTGTTCAATAATGTACCTATCACATGATTTGCTATTTCACCCACGTTCCATACGGTTAGCAAGCCATGGGAGATGGGAGTTTAGATGTGGGGATAACCTACTTTGTACTCTCTCGGATGGAGAGAGTAGCCTAGGGAACCACTTCTTTTGGAATGTCCAAGAATTTCCACATCCACCTAGAGAGCGCACACGGATGCCTTGCTGACCGCAGCCAAGTCTAGTGCTGATATCACATACCCTGAGCTAGATGAGGGCATACGGGGATCAGAAATCAGATAAACTGGGACTAAAGGTCATTCATTCTGCCTTAGGTCTGTTCCCCAACATGTTTCTGCTCAGATGAGAGAGCACACTAAGAACTCGTGATTATATCCTAGGAAGGGACACAATTCTGGGTGCCCGCACTCTCATTAAGTGTACAGAATACAGAATTAATCACAAAAACTTCCTCTGTAGAAAGTAGGCCTTTCCCTTTTTTGTATAATTTTCTTCAGTGCTTTATAAGTAAAAATAAATGGTAATGAGACAGTGATACCTTAAAGAAATCACCTGACCATGCAAAATTTCTAATTGCATGCTAAGCACACATACAAGTCTGTTTTTGTGATGTGCTCACCCGTATGATCTTTCATATCTAAAAGCTCCTTTCTTTTGGCCCTCTTTCTCACTCCCACCAGAAGGAAACAGATGTGTTTGAAGACAGGGAGTGCTAAATGGCATCCTCCGTCATACAACAGGTTCAGATTCAGTGCTGAGGTAAACGGCGCAACCGTGATGGAAGACCTTGCGGTGGTCAGCTGATTCTGAAGAGGGTGCCTTGGCTGATGGGCAGGCTGCTGGTTCCCCTATGAAGCCCCCTTTCATCTTCTCCTTCCCTCACTACCATCTTCTTCATCTCACAGAGCAATGACAACACAGGGTTCCGCACTTCCAGACCAAACGGCAGCACTTCGACCATGTCACTTAGAGAGATGTTTATGCTAACTTCCTGAAATAGCCGAGAACGTTTCAGCTTATAAAACTCTTTGGGAGGGAGAGAAATGGAGCAAACATCGGGTCTCCATGGAAGGATGCTTTCCCCCCTCATTTCGGTGTGAGACGTTGCTTCTCTATCAGCAATGATCATCTGTCCTGCTCGAGAGATAAACCACGGCAGTGAACCAAACAATGAGGAGTGACGTCAAACTAGCTTTTTCTTTTTAATTGTTCCTTTTAAGATAAACTACTCTTAACAATTTTGTTAGAAGCACAAGCAACACTGAATGAAAATTTCAAGGAATTCCATGGGTTTATTCCCCTTCAAAGATGCATAGCCTCACCTATATCAACGACTCCCATGAGAATAAGGCATGTGTTGTAATCTTAGAACCAAAGCTCACACGTTGTTGTTGTTCAGAGGCCGCTGTCTACATGAGGGTTCACTCTTGTTCTGTTCATTCTATGGCTCTGCACCAATATAAAGCCATGTATCTCTCCTGCTATTGTAACACACAGAGTAGTCTCACTGGCCTAAAAATCCTCTGCTGCCTTTATTCATCTCCCTGCCTGTTTGCCCCAAACCTCTTTACACGGTCAATGTGATTTACTCTTTTTCAGGATATTATATAGTTGGGACTATGTATTATACACCTGTAACCAGATTGGTTTCTTTCACAAAACAATATGAATTTAAGTTTTCTCCACATATTTTCTTGAAATGATAGCCTATCTCATTTCAAAGACTAGTTAATATTTCATTGTATAGATGGACCACAGTTTATGTACCTATTGAATGGCACCTTGGTTATGCTTGTATTTTAGCAATTATGAATACCTCATAAATATTTGAGTACAGAATTTTGCATTGATGCATATAGATTTTCAATTGTTTTAATAAATCCTAAGAAGGGCTACTGTTAGGTCACATGGGAAGAGAAGTTTAAGCTAAGCTAAGTTTAAGAAGTCACTGTCTTCCTGAGGGACAGTCTCATTTTGCATGCCTAATGTGCCGGGTCCTCTTTTCCTCTTGGCCTGTTGACCACCAACCACGTCAAGACGGCAAGGGGGAGTCGTGGCAACGGAAAGCTTTGTATATGGTCCGTGAGCATGGACAGAGACATTTCTCCGGAAGACAGACTTTGGTGAATCAGCTCAACTTTATTCCAGAGGATAAGGAATATATAGGACTGGGAAGCCTGGGGACAAAACAAAATTTGCATTAACTGGCACACTTTTATCACAAGGCTTTGTATATGACAATAGGATTCTATCAAAATGGCTAGAGCGTTTACCTAATTACCATGTGGGTCATCGAGGGAAGGGTGTTTGCAGGGAATTGGGTCAAGAGTCATCCTTGAAGTAAGTTAGGTGTCCTGGGCCTAGAGTCATCCTCCAGGTAGGACTACAGAGCAGGAAGGTTTGCTAGGGAGGGAGGGAGTTCCCATACTGCTGAGCTTAGAGAAATTGCCAGACTATGGTAGACTGCACCCTCGACCAGGCAGCCATGTCTTCCAATACCTTAACACTTGTGAAAGTGTCCCGGATACTCCATCTTCTCCAGTGCTTTGGCCAGAAGTCTGAAGTTTAACACAGATATATTGAGGAATCTTAGCATGTTTTTAATTTATAATCCCCTAATTATCAGATGTTGGTCATCTTTTCATGTGTGTATTTGCCATTTGTATGCCTCTCCTTTCTATTTTTTTGTTTTGTTTTGTTTTTTGTTTTTTTGACAGTCACTTATAGCCAAGGCTGACTCGAGATCCATGCTACAGCTTGTGAATGACCTCAAACTTTAAATTCCCACGCTTCTCCCTCCTGAGTTCTCCATCAGGTGTTATGTGGCTCCAACCCAGGGTGTTATACCTGATAGCTGGGCACCCACCAACTGAACAATATTCCCAGCCCTTCAATTATCCTTAAAAACCAAAACGAGCTGTGAGGTGGTGGTGCACGCCTTTAATCCCAGCACTCAAGAGGCAGATGCAGACCGATCTCTTTGAGTTTGAGGCCAGCCTGGGCTAGTGCCAGGACAGGTTTCAGAGTTACACAGAGAAACCCTGTCTCAAAAAAGAAAGAAAGAAAGAAAGAAAACGAACGAACGAATGAATGAATGAAAAAAACAACAACAATAATTCTTCCTCATTGCCCATGTATCCTAAAAGAAAGCCCATCACTGGGGCTCACCTGTATGATTTCACCTGAACACTCATGAAGGTCCGGATCCTCCATGCTTTGGTTGCTGAACACTCCTCAGATGTTTTGCTCACTTCAGCTACCGAGATGTGTTTTGAAGTTGTTTTTCGTCTCTTGATCTATACTGGAGTAAGCGAAGAGTCGGGGCTCTAGCTGCCTCCCTTCACTACGCTGTTCCAGCCTACAGTTTCCTGGTGTGTATAAATTACCGCCATTTCAGAGTGTAGCGTAGTTTTATACATCATTAGGTGGCCGTGCGAGTCTCTGTTTAATGGCTCTCACATCAGGGAATCAAGGGAAAAATGAGAAGAAGGAAATCATCCCAGCGGAGAGATGTACCCCATGCATGAAATGAGGAGAAGATTTCTGAAGCATTGCCTGCTTTCAGTGGCGGAGGAAAGCAAAGGGAAAGTCAACCTGCTGCAGCATGAGGGTTTTTATAGGTGTGCAGCATTTGACGGTGCTACCAAACTTGTCTGAATTTGCCATTGTCTCCTCCTAGACCTGAATAAAATATTCAGACACATTCTTCTTTAGTTCTCCGTCTGGCGAGCTAGGATTATTGTTGTGGGAGTTCATTTAGTCAATAGCTTTGGACATGGTCTGAGGTGCTATGTGTGCACTGATAGGCCTGAGAAGCAGAGAGAAGTACCCTCACTGTCTTGGGAAGTCAGAGCACATGCAAGCTGGTTTGAGTCTTCCCGGAGCAGAGCAGTGGGGCACTGAGGCCCCACCCTGTCTGGTGTTAAGGAAGTCTGTGTGTTTCTTTCGAGTTCCATTTTCTTTGTACTGCTATAATAAAAACAGTTTTGTAACTCCCACAACAACTCTCATGTTAGATTACTGTGTCTATGTTTACCCAAAATAAATGTGAAGATCAAAAATAAATTTGAAGATCAAAAACATTAAGTAAATTACTCAGTGTAAATCATGGTTCTCCAGAGTAACAGAATTAATAGACAAATATTTCTCTCTCTCTCTCTCTCTCTCTCTCTGTCTCTCTCTGACTATATATGGGTGTATATGTGTGTGTGTGTGTGTGTATGGAGTTATGTATGTGAATACACACACACACACACACACACACACACACACTGGAATCAGAAGAAGTAGGCTCCAATGCCAGTAAAAGAATGAACTTATTAGCAAAGAGAAAGCAAGAAGAACAAAAGCTTCCTTCTTCTATGCCTTCACATAGGCTTCCAGTAGAAGGTGCGGCTGGGATTAAAAGTGTGTTTTCTCACCTCAAAATCCAGTTTAGACGTATATCTTTCTTCTTCAAATTAAGCAAATAAATAAATAAATAAAAATCCCTCATTGGTGTGACCTCCATGTTTGGATTTTAGTTAATTCCAGATGTAGTCAAGCTGACAACCAAGCATAGCCATCACACTTTGGGTAAATACGTTTTACAGTGGCAAAACTTCCATTTAAACTAAAGTCTTATAATAATTTTTTATTACTTTATAAATAATACCATTTAAAACTTCCACTTCCTCCCCTCCTCCCACTTCCCTCCTGCTCCCCCACATTCCCCCTTCTCCCTTCCCCTTCAGTCCTAAAAAAGGGCAGGGTACCCTGCCCTGTGGGAAGTCCAAGGCCCTCCCCGCTCCATCCAGGCTTAGGAAGGTGTGCATCCAAATAGAATAGGATCCCAAAAAGCCGTTCATGCAGTAGAGACAAATCCCAGTGACTTTATCATTGGCTTCTCAGTCCGCCTCAATTGTGAGCCACATTCAAAGGGTCCAGTTTGATCCCATGCTTGTTCAGTCCCAGTCCAGCTGGATTTGGTGAGCTCCCATTAGATCAGGCACACTGTCTCAGTGGGTGGACCAACCCCTTGCTATCTTGACTTCCTTGTTCATATTCTCCCTCCTTCTGCTCTTTAACTGGACCTTGGGAGCTCAGTCCAGTGCTCCCTTGTGGTTCTCTGTCTCTATCTCCATCTGTCGCCGGACGAAGGTTCTATGGTGATGCTTAAGATAGTCATCAGTCTGACTACGGGACTAGGCCAGTTCAGCACCTTCTCCTCCTCCACTGCCCAGAGTCCTAGCTGGGGACAGCCCTGTGGAGACCTGGGAACCCCTCTAGGGTCAAGCCTCTTGCCAACCCCACAATGTCTCCCTTAATTAAGATATTTTCTTCCCTGCTCCCACACCCATCCTTCCTCCATCTCAACCATCTCCCTCCCCTAAGCTCTCCCCAACCCTCCCCTTCTCCCTTCTCTCTGCCCCTCTCCCCTTCCCACGGCCCTACCCCACTCCCACTCCCATGCTCCCAACTTTTGCCAATTTCCAGGAGGATCTATATATGTTTTTCTTTGGGTTCACGTTATTCCTTACCTTCTCTAGGATCACAAACTATAGGCTCAATGTCCTTTGTTTATGGCTAACATCCACTAATGAGTGAATACATACCATATTTATATTTTTGGGTCTGGGTTATCTCACTCAGGGTAGTGTTTTCTATTTCCATCCATTTGCATGCAAAATTCAAGATGTCATTGCTTTTTTACTGCTGAGTAGTACTCTAATGTGTAGATGTGCCACACTTTCTTTATCCATTCTTCTTTGTTTTCATTTATTTTTTAGCTTTTAATACAATTTTATTTGCAGTCAACATTTCATGTATGTTTTTTTCTCATCTGTAGGCAGACAAGAAACAGACGGATATGTTTTAGGCACAGATGACACTGTTATCAGCAGAAGGTTTTCCAAACCCCCACCATTCTAAACAAATAAACTAATAAGGAAATAATAAAAAAAACCTAAAGTGTTCTTACGGACTGAGTGCTGACATGCTTTCCAAAATTCATTTCTCCCGTCATATGGAGCCTTCTCCATGAGTATAACTATATTTGAAGACAAGGCTTCTAAGAAAATAAATTTAAATGATCACATGAGTGATGGTCTCATCTCATTATCCAATCAGATGGTGTCCTCACTAGACATGCTGCATGCGCGTGTACATGCGCTGAAGAAGGACACCTGGGAATGTGGAAGCTGACCATCAGTAAGTCAGGAAAATAATTCTCATCAGTGACGAATGTGCTGCAATTTCGATCATGCCCGTTGTGGTGCTTCCTGAATTCTAAGGAAACTAGTTTCCACTGTTGGAGTCACCACTGCTCAGTGATGCAGCCTGGGATGGCTAGTCTTGGTTGTCTACTTGGCTACATCTGGAATTGGCTAAAACCCAAATGGCTGGCTACAACAGTGAGGAATGGTTTTCTTAACTAAATCATTTGATATGGGAAGACCCACTTTTAACCTGTATCTTTTGAGGGGAGAAGATAAATTTTTAATCCAAATGTTTTGAGGTGGAAGACGCTCCTCTAATCTGGGCACACCTCTTGTTCAAAGCCTATAGAAAAAATCTGAAAGAAGGAAGCGAGCTCTTTGCCTACTTGCTCTCACTTTTCCTGGTGAGTCTATTCCTCGTTGACATGATTGCCTACTTCTTCAGGATTCTGGCATATTCTGAAGACCAACTGAGACAACCAGCCTCATAGACTAAACAGCTACTGGATTCTTGTACCTTCCATTGATTGAGACAGCTGTTGTTGGACTAGATGGACCACAGCCTGCAAACTAATCTAATAAATCTCCCCATTCTGTAAGTTTTTAATATATAATTATATATAATATATTTATATAAATATATTCATTCTGTAAGTTCTGTTTCACCAGAAAACCCCGACTAATACACACAGCCTGAGCAGACTAATCCAGTCATTGTTTAGTTCATTTAGATTGTCAAAAATATTAGAAATAATATTATTTACAAATAACAAGTATTTCTCATGTTTCTAAAGGCTGGTAAGTCTAGGATCAAGGGGCCAACAGCTGAGTCCCTGGTGAGGGTTTGCATCTTCTTATAGGTTAATTTTTATTTCCTTATTTCATGCAAGGGGGTAACTAGCTCTTTGATAAGGGCCCTAATCCCATCTATGAGTATTCTCCCTTTATGACTCAATAATCACCCAAAGGTCTCACCTATTAATCTTGTTACTCCATCATGTTGGGGATTTGCTTTCACCATGTAAATTTGTAGTTGACACGAAATTTGGACCATGGTTACCTCTGTGTATGAAACAATGCCGTATTTTCTCCTTTAATTTTTACTTTATATGTATGTGTGCTTTGGCTGCATGTATATCTATGCATCACGTGCATGCCTGCTGCCTGCAGAAGCCAGAAGAGGAGATCTGAACTCCTGGAACTGGCATGGCAGATTGTTGTGATACGGGTTCTGGGAATTAAACCTGATACGGGTTCTGGGAACTGAACCGCTGGAAGAATCGCAAATGCTCTCAGCTGCTGAGCCATCTCCCCAGACCCTGTAGGACTTTTTTTTTTTTTTTGAATCTGTTTTGTTGATTAAGAACTCTGGGAAGGCTCAAGAGACCGCTCTGATGTTTCTGTTCTTGGGGTTGCAGCCTAATTTGACTGGAAATGAACAGCTGGAGCCCAGCTGGGCATCCCACTTTTTTCACAAAGCTCAATGCTGGATGAGGTCTTCCTGTGTAAGCCTGTGGGCTGTCTAGCAGCATGACAGACTCAGGGCTATTCATCTTCTCGCGTGGTGAATGAGGACGCTCGGAATGCGAGCAGTGACAAAGAAAGAGAAGCCTCAGTACTTTTGTGAATCAGACTCGGAAGGCATTCAGTGTCTCTTGCACCCTGTTAGTTATGAGCGAGTTGTAGCTTGATGACCTTGAATGGAAAATAACTAGATTCTGCCTTTTCATAAGGAAGTGGTAAGAATTTAGAAGACATGTAGTATGGAAGCTCTTTCATCAGCATCTTTGGAAATACATCTGCCACAGATATGTATTTGATTGCAAAACCCACGATTTTCTCACAGCAATTTGGTGAAGCTAAAATAGAAACCCTTCTCACAGGAGGGGTTGAAATATGGAATGCGTCTCGAAGAGATAAATCATAATGAGTGTTCTAAGGTGAGCTGAGCTAGATAGCACTCCACTTTAGGGCACCTTGAATGGTAGGGACTGTGTCCAAACTTAAGACCTCAACTTTCTTAAGACCTTCTAAGAGAGCATGGGGGTTAGATGCCCAGGTGATGTGATCTTCCATCTTGTCATAACATTGGAGAAACAAAGAGCCATGAGCAGAATGGTTGTATAGAGGAGATCTGACCCCTGGTGAAGCCATGAGTGTCTTAGATCAACCTCAGAGTCTCTTCCAGAGCAGAGTAGAAACGACTGGGGTATGGGTGTAGGGCAAATAAGAAATTTGGGGGTAAGAGAGAATGATGGTATATAAAAAGGTAGTGGGTGGCAGGAACTCCACAGACGTGGGAGTGGTGCCCTGTGTTCGAGAATGTCTGGGTGAAAGCACCTTCAAAAATATTGAAGGACCAAATTTTCCTGCAGTGACACAGAACGAAGGCATAAGGACAGTATTTTCCTTAGAGAAAAGAATCTGAGGTGTCCACATTAGAGGAGAAATTTCACAAACCACTCATGATGATCCAAAGGCTACATTTTATTTGTTTCAACTTTTGGGTAGGAAAAAGTCTCCAAAGATGGACAGTTTTTAAAAACAATGTCACCTTTTACCCTCAGAAGAGGTGAAAATAAATTTGGTGTCTTTTGCATTCGCAATGCTCTGTCTTTATCCTTGATAATGTCAAAATGTGAAAAGAATAAAAAAAAGATTAACCTCAACAAGTACTGAGGATATTGTCAAGAAAGCTAATCAAGATTAGGAGCCCTGTCACACCCATCTTCCCAAGTGCCAGGCATCTTTGTGGAAGATGGGGCAGAAAGAATGCAAGAACCAGAGATGGTGGATAGCAGCAAAGGAACAGCATTTTCTAGACACGGTAGGGCAGTTATAAATATGAACTCAGCAGTTGTGACAGCATGCAATAGACTTGTGTAAACCCAACAAAATCCACGCGTGGAGCGGGAAAGGAGGGCATGAAAGAACTCTTGGCTTTTCATAGTTGCTGCGGCGGTGTGGAGGGAGGGTTGTTGAATGAAGTCACTCTTGATAGGTTGACCACATCTCAGGGAAGATCCCACACTCAAGAGTAGCTCAGTAACAGAAATTGGACTCTGGATTGTTTTTAGGAAGGTGGAGGAAGATCTGAGAGGAGTTGAAGGACAGAGTAACTATGATCAAGAGACATTGTCAACGGAAAAAACAAAAAACAAAACACCAAAACTATTGCAGTTGTTGGTGCCAATACTTTTGGAGCACAGGTTGTTCAGAGTGCAGTGATAGAGCTAGGTAAGAAGTCAAGATTAATCAAGATGAGATTGATTTGTATATCTTTTTATGGCAGAGGGTTGCTTTAAGAGATGAATATCCTTGAAAGCAAATCTAATACAATTGTGGAGCTAGCAGAGCAAAATAAGGTGAGTTAGGTGGTTTTTCTAGTCTCTTAGCTCATTCATGCCCTCACTGTTGCCTTGGTCTAGCTAAGCTGCTATTGGCTAACTGGGTTGCTACTAGCAAGAGCATTTATTTTCAGTTCTGGAGCTCACAAGCACAAGAATGGGGTGCTAGAAGATTGAGTTTGGTGGGGATCACCTGCAGGTTCACAGAATGCAGCCTTCTCACAGTGAGATCTCATGGGGCAAATGGAAAGGCAACTGTAGGCGCCTCTTCTGAAAGAGGGCAATCCCATCTTATCGTTCAGGAGAGTCACATTCCAGAGAACTCAGCTCCTAACACCCAAATCCCGTACAGCCTGGACACACCTAGGAACAAATTCCTTAAACAAAAATGTTCTTAGGTTGTCTTTAAGAAAAGCCTTTCGTTGTCTTATTGCTTTAGCTAGAACCTCAAGTACTATATTGAATAGATATGGAGAGACTGGACAACCTGTTTTCAGTGGGATCGCTTTGAAATTCTCTCCATTTAGTTTGATATTGGCTGTTGGCTTGCTGTATATTGTCTTTATTATGTTCCTTGTACCCCTGCTGTCTCCAAGATTTTTATCTTGAAGATGTTATATTTTGTTGAAGACTTTTTCAGCATCTAATGAGATGATCATGTTTTTTATTTTTAGTTTGTTTATATAGTAGATTACATTGACAGATTTTTGCACGTTGAACCATCCCTGCATCTCTGGGTGAAGCCGACTTGGCCATGGTGGATGATTTTTCTGATGGGTTCTTGGATTCAGTTTGCCAGTATTTCATTAACCATTTTTGTATCGGTGCCTTTCTAGGCCAGGTAGTGGTGGTGCACGTCTTCAATCTCAGCACTCAGGAGGCAGAGGCAGGCCGGTCTCTGTGAATTTGAGGCCAGCCTGATCTACATGCGCTAGATTCAGGACAGGCTCCAAAGTTTCAGATAAACCTTGTCTCGACAAAAAAAAAAAAAAGAAAGAAAAAAGAAGGAAAGAAGGAAGGAAGGAAGAAAGGAAGGAAGGAAGAAAGGAAGGAAGGAAGGAAGGTTTGCAACAGCTTTTCAAGAATGGACGAACACCATTTCCTTCAGGAAATGGCAAATCTAATCAATGAACTTTTGACTTAAGGAACATCAAACCCCATGAAGACAACATAACCGACTCCCTAGGAATGTGCCTAAAGAGGTATAATGGTGACCTTTGCATGCACGAAGAACCCTAAAACGTCCCCCCTCTTGATACCCAGTCAATAGACACTTCTTTGACTTCCGGCAGCTTTCCCGGCTACCCGCTGATGCAGGCGCCATCTTTGAGCTGACTCTTTGCTACTGACTTTCCTTGACGGCTGATCTCTTGATAAAGCCATTGCTTGAGAAAACCGGCGCCCTAAGAGAAGACATCTATGCTTGGAGACAGCCCATCTCGCTCAGTGTCAGTAGCAGCACGTTTATGGTAGTGTCCCCATACTGTGTTTTAGTTCATCACATGTGGTCATGATTTCCTTCATCCAGTAAGGATGAATTTCCTTCATTCACCTGAAGCAGGCCTATACCACACAGACCTGACTTCAGAAAAGAGGAAATTAGAGACATGTTTTAGTTTGTTGGCATTTCCTTTCTCCTTCCTTTCTAGTTTCTAGATTTTTCTGCTCTTGGTAGTGAAACAGTGTGACATCTCTTGAGCCTGACTTGTCCTTACACACAAACTTGCAGTTGACACCGGAGGATGCATTAATTCAGAGGGCTGCAGTCTGCAGACTTAAGCCCTGGGGTGGGTGGGGGGAGTTTAATTTTTTTATTAACTATTTGGAAAAGCAATAGAGAAAATTCAATCTATTGAGCTATTTTTCTTCTGAGCCTAGCACATTCATTCCTGATAATCTTTTATCCTAGAAATTCATATCAAATTCTTCATTCTTGCCCCCAGCCACCCCAGTAATGCCTGGTGATCGGAAGAAGCATTGCCAACTTAAGTCCCCCGTGGTCTGAGGAAGATTTTATTCTCTATCAGACAAGATTGTCCTCCCTAGCTAGGGGAATGCTTTGGGAAAAAGAACACCACAAAATTAGTGGATTCAATCTCAGCACTCAATGGAGGGCCAGCTGACCCAGCCTAATTACTGTGCTTATCATAAAAGCCACTGCCTCTCTAATGCCTTCCTGCTGGTTAACCTGAAGCACTTTTTAATAACCCAACGGCAGGCATTTCCTGAGGAGTGTTTCCTTTAGAATTGCTTTCCCTAGAAGACTCACATTTGCAGATTTTTTTTCCTCATGTGTTTCAATGGCCTACAGATTTTGGAGTAGAATTCAGAGCCAAATTAATGAGAAGGCAAGCTGGGTACCCACGTAGGCTGCAGTTCCAAGCGGAGAACTGAAACATCACTGGAATAAATTGGCAAGATGCAAATTGGTTTCCCTCCTCGCCGTGTCAACCTGTCCATGTGGAGCACTTTGGTGAATCACACATCAGCTTGCTGCCAGCTCAGTCCCCAAATCAATAATGCATGTTGTTTTGCTTACCAAGAATGAGTGACTTCATTTAATCACCTAAATTTTAAGGCCCTAATTTGCTTTCCAAGATACTCTCTCATCTAGAAAATTGCAAAAGGAAATTGAGAGAGCAAACTTGAAATGAAAAAAAAAAAAGAAAATAGAAAAGGAAAAAACGGAAGATAACTTAGTTATTCGTTAGTCTATCCTTTTATAGAGAATGAATATGTGACTTCTTACACTCAGTTTCTTGTGAATGAAGCTATTGGATCTGTCTTTTAGCTTCGATAAAGAAGAACAGAAAATACTTAAAGAAAATATGGTATAAGGTGTCACATCATTAAATTTTGTAGAGTAACCACGTGTCAAGTCGACCATGAATGATGGTGTACAATCTTCAGCTCTTTGCCATGTTGTTATGGGGGGCAACCAGAAAATAGAAAGTATTTAGACACAATGTTGACCTTCAAAGACTCATTTATTAGGTGTGTTCTGATGAAATAATTGTCTCTTTTAATGTCAGAAAATCACACTTTTTGTTTTATTGAGACAGGGTCTTATTATACAGCCATGAACTTGTGACCACCCCCCCGCCGCCTCAGCCTCTCAAGGGCTATGATTATGAATGTGCACCATCACACCTAACAGGAGCCAAGCTTGAAACCAGTAGCTCCCAATGACCATCATCAACTTCTTCAGTTATACTCTGGCAATGTTTTTATTTCTTGGCCAATTAATTGTCACTTATAAATTATTCCCATGCCATTTATAATTCATCAAGGAAATCTGGGGAATTCTACATCTAATCAAACTGGTTTCACTCCATCTTCAATGAAGACTGAACAATTTTTGATCATAGTCTATGCCTCGGGCCCTGGCCCTCATGGCTGCTCGTATTTATACATAGTGTGTATTTGATCCTGCTAATAACCCTATGACATATGTGACTAAGTCAATTCAAAACACAAAATTCAAAATTTTTAGATTCAAAAAGTTGAATCTAAAGCACATTTCTTGTCTGCCTACAGTTTCACAGACAGTAAACAATGAAAGTAGAATTTTATTACAGAGACACCAACACAGGCTCCAAAGTCTTCATTATCATTCATAAGTCATTTACTGAACAAGTACTCCACAGCATGTCTGCACTAGACACTTCTCCTTCCAGGTGGACTTCAGAGATGCTAAGTATCTATTTCTGCCTGGTTTCATAACCTGTGAGTGGCAGAGCTAGTTCAAATTCATGCTTACCCTCTCGAAATTACCAGTGACTACAGTACTTCCATATTCCAGCGGTCAGTGTTTCTCACATATGAGAATTAGCTGTATGCATCACTCTTCAGGGTGTTTACTATAAGCTAGAATTGCTTATATGCTACCAATTTATATTTCATTTTGTTCTACACTGTCTCCATAAATACAAGAACCTAAAGACCTAAGTTCAAATCCCCAGCACATAAAAAGCTGGGAACACCTTAATCCCAGAATTGGGATGAGACAGAGGCAAGTGGATACAAGGCTTGTTAGCCAACCTGACTAGTTGGATAATTCTGTGACAGGTCATGTCTCAAGGTCAGATAGTGAAAAAAAAAAAGACACTCAAAATCCTGCTCTGGCTTTTGCATGTGTGCGCATGAGTATTTGTACAAGGGTCAGGTCAACAGAAGGAGGACATGTCCTTAGACCCTAGATGGAGGGAGAGTCTTGTTATGGAATAAAATAGAAATTTAATGCCACTATACATGGATGTGTAAAGGAGAATATTTATTTAATGAGCTTAATAAGCTTGCTAAAAATAAAAATAAAAACCACACCTGGTTGCTGTGGAACAACACTTTGTACAGTGTAAATATGTATTGCTTTCATTGTTAATGAAAAACTGATTGGTCAATAGCTGGGCAGGAAGAGACTGGGAAAGATGGATTGACACAGAGAGCATGATGGGAGGAAAAAGGGTGGAGTCAGGGGAATCACAAGCAGATGCAGAGAGAAGCAAAATGGACATGCCATACTGAGAAGAGGTAACAAGCCACATAGCAAGGTGTAGATAAGAAATACGAGTTAATTTAAAGGTAAGGGTTAGCTAGTTACTAGCCTGCGTTATCAGCCGAGCAATTGTAATTAATATTAGCCTCGGTGTGCTTTTTTGGGGAGCTGCTGGCAGGACAGAAAAACTCTGTCAACACCTGGTGCTTTAGGTGCTGTCTGGCATCTGTAACTAAATGGTTTTTGAAAATTATTGACTACCCCAAATAGCAGACTAATCGAGAGAAATGAGCACTGTCAGTCAAACATGATACAAAGATAAAACTTGGCTTACAAAAAAGCACTGAGTGCCTAATTACAATTTCTTAAGACCTCAGCAAGATCATCCAGGTTAATATTCAGCAACCTAATGAGATTAAGGTTGTATTTCACGGTTCTTGCCTTCTCACGCAAGTGACATAGGCTGCAGCACGGTAAGAGTCTTGCTTTTTAGGTGTTTTGATAGAAACGGAAGAGTACTGAAGGACTTTCTCATGTATTTATAGTTGTGGGTTTCTTTTAGTGGAGTATGAGGTCCAAAACAACCTACAGGCAGCCCACAACATTTTCAATGGAATTGTATTAGGGGACACATTTCTGGTACATTAGAGATTCCCCAAATCCCACTAAGGGGAACTGGATCCCAGGGAAGGAAAAGTAGAATGGATACCTAAGGATGGATTAGGGGAGAGCAAGAATGAAAGGGTCAAACTGGGAGTGGGCGTGAAAACGTGAGTGAGGAAAGGAACATAAGCAGCCTATAGATACAGGAAAACGTCGAAGAGTGAACTCTACCGTACGTCTTGTATGAGGGAGGTGACTGTGTGAAGACTCAGTTCTGACTGCATAAGATCCTGTTTTGGATCTTATGCTTCCAAAAGCATAAGATCCTGTTTCTGATCTCCAGAACTGTAAGAAAAATTGGGTTGTTTTCAACCTCTATGTTCAGAGTGCTTTCCTACAGGAGGAGTAAGGGATAAATACGGTCTCTGCAGTGTGGTAGATGTTTCCTTATCACTTGCATTGGTTACTTTTGTCACTTCTGGAGCAAAGACCTGACAAAGCATGTAAGGAAGGCTTTATTTTTCTGGAGAGGTTGAGAGTTCAGTTCGCTATGGCAGGGAAGTCATGGCGTCAGGGGCTTGAGGCAGCAGCTGGTCACATCGCATCTGCAGGAAACAAAGAGGTGAATTCTGGGGCTCAGTCCATGCAACGGTGTCACCCACAGTTAAGGAATACTTCCTCTTTCAATTACCCCAGTCTAGAAACTATCTCAGAGGCTAATTTTTTTTAACTCTCAGGTGATTCTAGATCATGACAAGTTGACAATATTAACCACTACAAGTCCACTTCTTGTCAAACTGATAACCAAAGTTAACACTTCTAAGGTGTGACATGCCTATCCCCACTTCCCCCTACAGGCTTATGACATTCCTATAATGTAAAATACAGCCAGTTCAACTTCAAAAGTCCCCATAGTCTTTAACTATTCCAGCAGTCTTCAAAATTATAACTGCAAAGTTCAGGTTGATGTGGCATGTCCTTCTGTGTATGTGTTGCTTTATTGGTTGATGAAAAAAGTTTTTCAGCTAATGCTTAGTGGAGTAAAGCCAGGCAGGAAATCTGAACAGAGAGAGAGAGAGAGTAGGCAGTGTCAAGGATATGCCAAGTAACTGCCAAAGGAGAAGGATGCTGGAACCTTATTGGTAGGCCACAGCCTCGTGGTGATACACAGATTAATGGAATGGGTTAATTTAAGATGTAAGAACTAGCTAGAAATATGCCTAAGCCATCAGCCAGTGTTGTAATTAATATAGTTTCTGGGTGATTATTTGGGTCTGGGCAGCTGGGAGATGAACGAACTGTCTCAGATGACAAACGTCAAAAAACAACTTGTATACCTCCATGATATGATAGCACAGAATAAGCATTCTCATCCCAAAAGAGAAGAGAGGAAGCATGGCAAAGAAAAATTGAACCAAGGCGAGACTAAAATCCAGCAGGAAAAAAAAAATATCAGTCCTTGGGGTGTTTGATGAAATCATCTTGCCCACAGAGGGCTTATACAACCCTTCTCTTGAGCTCTGCCACTTGCCCTACATACAACCTCTCTTGGGTCATCTCCCCTGAGTTCAGACAGCTCTGCTTGGTGAGTGTCTCATGGCCCTGGCTTCACCAACATTTTGGAGTCTCCAATGTAGCTTATGCTTCCCCTTCACAGCTCATGCCGTGGCCTCTTAGGTCCTCTTTTCAAGGAACTCATCCCTGAGACATACTGATTGGATTAGTAAGGCTTTTGGATCATTGGACTAAGACTCTATGATGCCCTTACGCTCACATCCATCATTTCTGTACAAGCGCCGTAACATGGTTGCTTCTGCTGAGTTCTGCTGCCTGCTTCTTTGGTACCACAGAGGCATCAGCCTTCATGTACCTTCCAGGCAGGCTGGCTCTGGAGAAGTATTTCTCGATGTGGTGGGTATCAGACAGGAAACCTCTCCACTGGTGTTCCTTTTAGGATCTCTACTTTCCAATGAATTTCGTAAGATGGGACCTTTGATGGATGGTGTCTTGCCCTCAGGGCACCTTTCCCATGGTCCCAGTGTAGTGCAGTAAGTTTCTCTTCAATATAATCATTTTAAGCATTAAAACTGCATTTCCAGTACCTGCCTTGTCCTGATCTTTGAACTCTCTCCTTATCTAACAGACTGTACATTTTCCACATCCTCTTTGCCTCACCTGTTGCTGCCTTTCATTCTATACCTGGATAGGAGCAGCGAGCATAACATGGCTTGAGTGCTCTCCTTTATAAAGGTTTCCTCTTTCAAACAAATTAGCTTATTATCTTTGAATTCAGCTTCACTCCAGTCTTAGGACATAAGCAGAATGCAACCAGAATCTTTGCCAGAATACAATGGGAAGAGCCTCTGGCCCGTTTGTGTATAGAGCTCTTATCCCCCTTTACAATCTCATGATCTTGGCCTTTGCTGTCCACAGTTCTCTTTGTCTTTTGTTTTTTGAAACTCCAGTCAGAATGTCTAAGTTGCTCTTACAGCATCCTAGGACTTCAGCAGCACGATGCTCCAAACTCCCCCGTGTTCTCCTTGCACACACACCAAAGGCCTATGAATCACAGCCTGGTACCAACTTCCTGCAGCTGGCTAGTCATGTTGTGATCACATTTAGGAAGCACAAGAGTACTCACGCTCAGTCTGCTCCTTCTTTGAATGCAGCCCAACATCCCAGCCCATGGGATGGTTTAGCCCACAATGCATGATGAGTCTTCCCAACTCAGTGAACCCAAGCTAGAAACTCTCTCACAAACACAGCCAGAGGTTTATCTCTTTCTCTCAAAGATGAGGCCCAGTGGGAAATCCATCTGAAGACAATTAAGAGTGTGTGGGACAGAAAGGGATTGTGGGACTTGAGGTTGTCTGTCTAGCTGGCTGGCTGACTTCCTATTTGTCGTTGGGGGTGATCTTTCTATGTTTTTCCTGTTCTTTCACCACCATAGTCCATGAGAACCTTGGCAAAGCCTGTGTCATACTGTTTGTATTTTTAGGCCTCAAAGATATAAACTAAAACATGTTTTTTTTTCCTTACAAAGTTTTCCCACTCAATTATTTTACTGTAGTCATATAACAAGTTAAGAATTGTGTAGCTCAATTCCTAATTGATCTTAATAATAAAAACCCAGAGTCAGATATTAGTGTGTGAAAGTTGAAAGGTCAGAGAAGCAGAGCAGCCAGCCACTAGTCTTACCTCTACGAAAACCTCAGACTGAATGGGGTAGCCCGTCTCTACAAGTCCTCAGACGACTGAATGCTTTGAGCTCCTGTCTCCTCCCACCTTACATTGTTCTCTGTATCCATCTTGTGTAACCCAGAGATCGTCTCTCATTCATCTTGAGAGCTGGAATGAAAGGCGTGGGCCACCACTGCATGGCCTCTATGGCTAACTGGTGGCTAGCTCCACACTCTGATCATCAGATAAGCTTTATTGTCAAAACACAAATAAAATATTGTACCCCACAGAACTGAAATGAAAGGGTAAGTAAGATCCACAGCCCGGGTTAGGGACAACACTTAACTTGTATGGGTGACTCAGGTATTCCTGGGGCTAAACAGATACACAGAGAATCTTCAAGTGCCCAGTCTACATGGCGGTGATTAGGTAGAGTTTAAAACTATAGCCCATACGTAAGGGATGTTCAAATAGCATATGCTGACTGTCTTGGTTCACTTTTGGTGCATTAAATGCTATAGGCTTGGTAATTTTAAAATGTTGATTAGTATAAGTTGCATAGTATTTTCGTGACTATGAAGGCTGAGGCATTTAAGACAAGGTACAAGCAAACACAGTATGAGGTAAGGGCTGGTACTGTGTATCTTCTGGTGTGTACTACCAGGCTAGAAGAGTTAGAAAGACCTGATGCTACATACGTGAAACTTAATCCTATTCAATATAGTGAACCACCTCTTTCCCCCTAGCTAAGCACCTCCCAGAAGCACCATGGTTTTTTTTGTTTGTTTGTTTGTTTTTTCCATGATCCCACCTTGGGTGAGGGGGATAATAGAGGAGGATCACATAGTCTTAAACGATAGCACTGAATGAATTAATAATTCAGAGACTTAGGGTTTTAAAAACAAAGTCTTATTGTATAGTGGTATCACTTTGGTCTTTCCAGTTTTTCCAAATGCTCATGCAAGAGCCAAATTTTAAAGTCTATCCCCCCATCCTGGATTTTTTTTTAACCTCACACATTTTTTTGAGTGGGAAACAGGAAGCTGAAATCGAGGAATTCTAGTTCATTCCTGAAGAAGGGCCAGTCGAAACAACTCTTTCCGTATGTCTGTCTCCCTTGAATAAAGAGTTGGTCTGAACAATTTCATTTGCATTGAGATGAGGCAGAAATTCGCAGCTTTCTATGCCAGTTTAAGGCACTTGGGGATGTGCCGTTACATTTTTTAAAAAACAGATTTCTTTAGAGAGAGCTAACAATAGAGATTAAAAGCAATAACTCAGCAAAGTGAGTATTGGGGGAAGAACTGAAAGAAGAAGCTCCTGCTTAGGAAAAAAAGTCCCTGAGGCTGGGGACAGCATTTCCTCTTTGCTCCCCCTGACAGTCTTTGAGGATAGCAACCACCTCCTTTAATTCCACACTCAAAGAAGGCTCTGTCAGCCATGCAACCCACTGTGATAAATTCAAATGGGTGTGAAATTCCTCCCAGGAGTGGAAGAAGGGACTGGCATTGGTATTTTCCTTTAGCTTCTGCATTTCTTTCTTTGAGATGCTTAACTTGAACTCATGACAGGATTTCTTTCTTTCCCAAGTAGTTCCCAGGTCACTTGCTCACTAACCCAAGGATTCTGTTTGAAACTTTTCTTATTTTTAGGGAAAAGTATTTGGAGATCACCTTTTCCTCAAACATTTTACTTCATATTTCAGAAGATTACAAGAGATGAAAAGCAAACATTCCAAAAAAAATAAAATAAAATAAGGAAATTGGAGAGATGGTTCAGCAGTTGATCACACTTGCTGTTTTTGCAGGAGACCCAGGTTCAGTTCCCAGCATCCACATGATAGCTTACAACCATCTATAACTCCAGTCTGAAGGCATTCGGGGTTCAATTCTGGCCTTTGTGGGTACCAGGCACTAACACAGCACACACACACACACACACACACACACACACACACACACACTCACTCACTCACACATATGCAAACTCTCATACAGATAAAATAAAATAAATGAATCTCCAGCACTTGGGCAGCAGAGACAGGCAGATCTCTGTGGGTTCAAGGTCAGCCTGGTCTACAGAATGAGTTAGAGGACAGTCAGGACTACACACAGAGAAGCCCTGTCTGAAAAAGACAAACAAACAAACAAAAACCCCCAAATAATCAGAAAGAAAGAAAGAAAGAAAGAAAGAGAAATCCACAAAACTTTAAGATAACTAAAAGGTGGATTTTAAATATAACCAGAGGATCACAAACTTTATCTTTTCATGATCTCATTCCTGATCCATGCCATCTACCAGTTAAGATTGCATTATTGAGCTCCATAGCAACTGAGAGTGCTGTTACATCAATACAGTCATTATCAAATTTGCCAATAAAGATCGGTCATCTTCTCAGAAGAGCAGGAAAATAAGAGCAGTTGCTGGGACATCCAAGGGAGATGTCTCACCTGCCTTTCCTACATCACTCTAGCTTGAAGCTCTTCCTGCCAATTGCAGGAAGAGTTACTTACTGTGGCTGCCAATTTTGAAAACCCTTTCAGGTGCTAAAGGATGCTACAAAACTGCATTGTCTTACATGAGCATAGGGAAGTGTAGGTCACAATACTGGCTCTGCTTGGGGCTTTCGCAAGTGGGGTAAGGAGATGTGCATAAAATAAAAATTAAAAAATTTATTTTTTTGCTAGCTCTGTCAGAGTAATTTGAGCAGGGCTTGACGACACAGGTGTGCCTGCACACCCAAGAACACGCAGTGTCAGCTGGTTGAAGGAAACACTTGTTATTGAGAGTCTTTGGTTTAGCTTGATCTGCGATCGCTTTAGTTCTTCCTGGCCTCTGACATGGACTAGTTCAAAATAAACATCGGTTACTTCCTACCTACACTCATGAATATGGAGACAAGATATAAAAGATAGCAAGAAATATGTAAAATGGACCATGGCTTCCTAATGGTACATTTCTCAAATGCTGCAGATAGTATATCTGAGCTATAGAGGAACAGGACATTGTATTTAATAGTTTTCCCCTTTGGTCGCCGGGCGGGTATGACAAAGGCTTGTCTCCTGTTCCTGGTCTTTGCAGGTCATGTGTCTCAGTAGGAACCTGACTGTATCCATGGGAAAGTCTCGACCACACAAAAGATATTAATCTTTCTGAGAATCTACCAAGTCAAGACTACTGCCAATATTTCTGTACCGTAATATTACAACTTCTTAAATTAATTATTATTCTATTTATATGAGTGTTTTGCTTGCATGTATATAAGTACAGCATGTGCATGCCCTACCCAGAGAGGTTAGAAGACAGAATCAGATCTACTGTAACTGGAGTAATAGATGGTTGATAGTCTTCATGTCGGTGCTGGGAGCTGAACCCAGGTCCTCTGAAAGAGCAGCTAGTGCTCTTAATTGCCGAGCACCTCTCCTAACCCTGACATTATGAATTTTATTAAAAAACCAAACAACAAAACTATTTCTGGCTGTGGATGGGATAGATTGCTCAGGGGACCCACTAGATCTCGCCTTCAGTGTGTGGGTAGGCTAACTAGCTTCAAATCTTTCCATAGCTACTGGACCAGTGATTCTCAACCTGTGGGTCTCAACCCCATTAGGGGTTGCAATGAAAATAATTTTGTGGTCGGGAATCACTGCAGCATGAGGAGATGTATTAAAGGGTCGCAGTATTAGCAGGGTTGAGAAACACTGCTCTAGATAATCCCTAGGCACCAGAAGGCACCGTTTCTGTGTTTGAATCATCTCAGGGTCTCAGCCCACCAGCCAAGGCCCATCCTTTTGTCCATAGCCCCTCACAATGACTCAAGCTTCCTTAACATCCTTAACGGTTCTCTTGCCATGTATTGTTTTTTCCAATGACCTAATGTGCTCTTCCCGCCTGACTTCTGTCCCTGACTATCACAGTATCCTTGTCACATGTTGTCACATGGTTCTGTGTGACATCACCTCTTCTTTTCTTTTCTTTTCTTTTCTTTTCTTTTCTTTTCTTTTCTTTTCTTTTCTTTTCTTTTTGGTATCTCCTGTGGCTCCCTTTATAATCTCTCTTGTCTAAGCATCTCTCAAAGGAATACAAGGGTCACCTACTCTGAACCAGGTACTGTCCTTGTCCCCCCAGGGACAGCAGTGAGCAGACTACTGCTGAACTTCACATCTGGAACGTGGAGGCTACTTCCAATTTATTCCAGGATTAAATATTCCAACCAACTGTATGATAGAGTAAGGGAAAATAAATCAACGTGAAGGGAGTGGACACGAGCAGGCAAGGGGCTATGCCATAGGGTGGTCCAAAGAAGGGCCAGATGAAGGGGAGGTGGCATTTGATATCTGAGATGTCTTAAAGAGTTGGGTTTTCAGTCTTGTTGAGCATTTTCAGACCCTCACACCACTTCCAATAAATCCGTACATGAAACAAACATCTGCCGGATGAAAGAAGAAAGGGGGTAAAGACAGGAAACGTGGGTGATAAATCCACACCGATCCAGTTCCAGGACTAATTTATGTTCCAAGAGCATGTGGAAACAAAAAGCTAAACAGAAAATCCCCACACGGAGGCTCTTTGATGAATCACCAGTAGCTAATTGTCGCGGCGCATCCCACAGGCGCGACATATCATTTGAAATCTGGGTGGATTTCAGAAGAGCAATGTTATTGCATTTTAAACAATACCATTAGCCAATCTGATGCCACTCGGCGCCCATGCTCTTTGTTCCCACCTTCCAGTCAAAAGACGAATTGCCAGGATGGTTCCATTGTTAAAATGACAGCGTGAAAGGAGAAGCATTCGGGTTGTAATAATAATGTGGTACATGTGTAGAAGGTCAGAGAAGCAACAGATTAGCATTCCAGGGAGAGATTTCCCCTGGGACACCTCTTGAAAGTAGCAAAGGCCAAAGATCAGGACACTGATAACGTGCCTGGCATTGGTGGTGAAATTGTTGTATGTCTTTAGCTCTGCTGTGCTCCGTTCAATTAGTTGATGAAATCTCTCTTCAAGAGGATGAAGAAACCAGCCACAGCAAACCCGCTTCAGTGCAGAGGGGGGAGTGGAAATGGGGTGGTGTGGAAAGATGAGTTGCTTACTTCAGATTAGTGAAATAAAATGGAACATGTTTCCCGGAGAAGCAGACTAAATAATCCCCCACCCCAGAGATTGAAACCCAACATCCCTAGCATGACATTCCTTCATTGAATTAAGGTGAGCTGGGGAGTGTCGGTTGGGAGAATCAGGCATTTCTTTCTAACTTAAACTGATTTGAGGCACTGGAGGTGGAGATAGGGGGAATATGCAGGCTCCGCAAGCATAGCCCTCCGGTTGAAAGCAGATTTTCTAACTTATGCCATGGAATAGTAAACCCCATTTTCCTGTTGTTAGCATGAAAAAAGATGCGGGGCCCAAACATATATAGGACTATTTGAAAAAAGTAGGCGTTTACGAAGTATTTGATAAGCTTGGAGCCAGTCGGAGCTTACCATTCCTTTTGTTGATTTGCCAGAAACACCGGCTTCTCTTTATTCCATATAGTGGTGGAGGACTCTTCAAAAGGAAGCAGCAAATTTTGCTTGTATTTCAAAGTATAAACGCTGTTTAATTTCAAGAAGGAAGATTGGTGTGTGTTGCTGCGCACATGCGCAGAGATGGTTCAGCAGCCGAGAGCACTTTGCTTACGGAGGACCTGAGTTTGGTTCTTAGCATCTATATCCGACATCTCACAATCACTGGTAGTTCCAGTTCCAGAGGATTCGTTGTCCTCCTCTGGCCTCAACTGGAACATGCCCCCAACACACATACCTACAGACATGAACATCGACAAAAGTAAAATAAACCTTCAAAAGAAAGGGTTACTGTTTTTAGTTATTGCCAGAAATGAATACTTCAACAAATAAGGAGATATTTATTAGGAAATAAGCAATATACGAGCGATTTACAAGATGCAAGGGGATATCACAGTAGTTATTTGGTGTCGGGGACCAGCCTTGACAAAAATGCCACCCACCAGGGTAGGGTCATTAAAATTTAGAAATATTAGTAAAGAATACAAAGACATGAAAATAATAGGAGAGAAAAACATAAAATAATATTGGGAGGGAGTTCCAGTAAATACTGAAATCTCCCATGTTTAATTTCCAATTGCTTAAAATACCCATGACCCCAACAGGTAGGAGTAAGATAAAATACTGCATTAACATGATACAAGGAAATGAACAGACCAATTGAAGGTCACAGGCTACATCCGTAGTTAAACATTCTCCTTAAGGGAACAGGAACCTTAGTTGGATCCTTAGACTTTTGTTTGAGGTAGAAAAATATCTACTTCTCTATTTCTGAAATACGAGGTCTGGCTATTAGCCATACCTGTTGACAATAACCTTGAGAGACCAGAACCCTCTGTTCTAAACCTAGGTGAGTCCTTTGTTTGAGGTAGAAACACAATAACTTTGAAGGAATAGAGGTAAGTTCCAACTCTCTGATCTTTGGTCAGCGTGGAAATAGGCTCACATTTTTGGGCCTCCATAATTTGGGAGGCAGTGGTTAGGCATGGTCTGTGAAGTGGGGATGTAGTTCACTGGTGAAACCCTTGCCTAGCATGGTCAGGGCTCTGGGTTCCATTACTTGCGGTGGTTGGTGGTGGCAGCAGTGGTGGTGGTGGGTGGTCGTGGGAGTGTCAACGGACCCAGTGCAAGGACTTCAAGTCCAGTCGCATTAATAGCTGCTGGGTAACCTTCAGCAACTTCTTCAGCTTCCCTGGACTTTATATTCTTTTCTATAAAATGGGTGAACAGTAGCTCCCACTTCACAGGGTTAATGTGAGCATGGCTGACATTTCAAGTTGCTTAGAACAAGGCTTCCTGCTACTGGTAATTCTCCATCACTCAAAGGGATATACAGAAGTATTCTTAGGAAACAACACTATTTTCAGATGACAATTTCTGCTGCGATTTGGAATATTTTTGTTGCCTCTTGTGCTGGCTAGGGCTTATGTCTACATGGCACAGGCTGGAGTCACTGGGGAAGAGGAAAAACCCAGTTGAGAAAATGTCCCCCACCATACTGGCCGGTGGGTAAGCTTGTGAGGTATTTTCTTGATTAATGATTGACAGTGTGGACCCATCCCACAGAGGACAGTGCCACCTCTGGGTGGGTGTTCCTGGATGGTTTACAAAAATCAGGCTGAACAAGCCACCGACAGCAAGCCAGTAGTCGGCATTCCTTGGCTTTCCTCTGTGGCCTCCTTTTCGGTTCCTGCCTCCAGATTTCTGCCTTGAGTTCTTTCCCCGACTTCCCTTTATGATAGGCTGTGACTGGGACATGTATGCTCAAACAAGTGTGCATGCATGCATGTGTGTTTGTGTTTATGTAGGGGGAGGGCAGAAGAAAATCTTATATGTTGTACCCAGATTGCTTCAACATTGATTTTTGAGACAGGAACTCTCATTGGCCTGATGTTCACCAACTTGGTTAGGCTGGCTGCCATCATGTACCAGGGTCTGACTCTCTGTACCCATCAGTTGCTAGGATCACAGTGTGTGCCACTTGGTCTGGCTTTCTTCAGTGGGCTCTAATTCTTCATACTTGTCTTCATACCTGTAAGACAAACACAGACTGAGTTCCATCCCAACCATAGTTTTCAGGGCAGCTCCCTAGCTAACTATAAGGCAGCTTTAGACTGGACTGACTTGACCTTAAACCACATGGAGAATGCATTTGTCTGTCTTCTGAGTGAGACACCATGCTGTACTCTTTGGAACCTCTCCGAGCCCCCAAACAGAATATCTACCATGAAAGCCACAGTTTCCAGCTCCATTCCCCCACTCTCTCCCCTTCTATTCTAAACTCAGTTCCTGCAGAATCAGCCCTGTCCAAATGGGCAATGTATTGAGACTCCAAAGAAAAGCTTCATGAAGACATACCTCAGTGTAGATGTACAAATCTAAGAAATAGCATCTGACCCTTCTTATGACTTTGATAGTCCATGTTTGGGTGAGTTATTCAAGGCCACTGAAGCACAGAACCTCGGGCAGAGCTCCTGATCTTTCTAAGGTTCCTGGACAATGGTGTCAGCTCTTCCCTGCTCTTGACAATTATGACCTGCTCGTCTCTGAATCAACAATAAAGTGGAATGGGACCGAGTATGACCTGGGCCCTCAGGAGAGGCTGGCGAGGGCGCGCATGACTGCCAGAGGCAGATGCAGGCTGTTGGGCACACAGGAAGAGGATTAACAGAGTCAATAGCTGCTTGATGAATTTCTCTGCAAAGAGCGGCTTGAAGGGCCCTGGCTGAAAGGAACAGAGGACATGTGAATGGCTGTGAGAAAGAGCCAAATGGCCTGTTGCTGTTTCCTAAGAGACCGAGTCTCCCAGGCTGCAGACTGTGCTGCTGCTTAGAAAAGCTCTTGGAAACGTACTTTCTTACCAAAATTCCAAGCAGGGCCACAAATCATCTATAGGAGACAAAAAACAATAAGTAGTGTCAGTGCAGAGGAATGGATTTTACTTTGCCCTGCCATGAGGAATTACGGCGGGCTGTGACGAGTGGAATATAAAGTAACATAAGTTGCCTGTTGACAACAGAGTTTGAAATTATAAAATGTAAAACCAATATATTTCCTGCACACTATGATGCAGCTGGGGTGTTTTTATGGCTTCCAGCGAGATGCCATGCCGTCTCTCAAAACCCTATAATTCTGTAAGCACGTTAAGTGCAGTCTGTTATTTATTTTGTTTGTTTATTTGGCTTCAACAATTTCACAGGCGACACAGAAACACTTGTAAAGAGAATGGTGAAGCATGGACGGTGCCCATTTTCCCAAATGACCAGTCCTGGCTCCCTTGGAAGGTGGCATAGAGATTATATTCAAGGTGTGAGTAATCTTGAGCAGGACGCCATCTTTTTCTCTGTAGGAAGGAAAGGAAAGAGTATCCATATCAAAAAGTACTGCAGGAGCATTTCCCACATGACCTCTCCAGAATCCAAGTCAAAATTTAGCCTTTTATGATCTTGACGGCAGTGGAATTCAAACACAAGCTCTCTTTAAGTGACAGATGGCGCTAAGCAAGTGAAGCGCTTCTTCGACGATGGTTTATGTGCTAGACGTTAGAGGTGTTCTGACTGCTGACCCATGGTAATGCAGAGCACTGAGAAAAGGAAGGCGGCGGAGCTCAGGGCCCAGGCTCCTACCCTAAGCAATAATTAATTTTATTGTCTTCATTTTGGATGCTTAATTTAAGTCCTGTGCGTGTCAATCAATCAGGACAAAATACTCCGATTGCTTTCAATGACTTGGCCATTGTGTTCGTTGGGTTTTTATGCTTTCCTCACAGATCAAATGTTCAATGATTATTTATGGGCTGAACTCCTGTGATAGGGAATTGGCTGGAAATTTAGTGAGCCTCTGGCAGAGGGAGCAGTAATGGATTCTGTGAGCCCGCAAGGCTGCTGAGGCTGCCACTCAACGGAGGGCTAGAAGGGGGTGGGGCCAGCACTAAGGGCTTCGCCTGGGGCGGGGCCGAGCTGAGCTACCCTGAGGTGGATTCCTGACAGAAGAACAGAGGCCAAACAACAACAACAACAACAACAACAACAACAACAAATCAAAAACCTGGTGGGCTCAGGAATTTTGCAAGGCCAAGAATCCCCCTCACACGGCAGTTTGTCAGCTGTCAGCAGCGCTCGACACGACAAAATCCCAAGGCTCGGTGTGGGGCTGCCTGCTGCATCTAGCAGAAGTGCCCGGTTGTTTTCAGCTGAAAAGAGGAAAACATCAGATGTTGCTTTTCAAACAAAGACCCAGTTTCTTGCTTAACACCACAAAGATGACTTGGTTTTTCTGTTCTTAGGGGAGGGAGAAAAAAAGCCCAAAAGGAAAAAAAGAAGAAAAAAGAAATAAAACCTTTGTTCTTTTGAAGTAAGAGCAAGCTATGTGAAGTGAATTTTAACCAGATTCTGCCAATATCTATCAGCGCACAGCATTTCACGTGGTAGATAATAAGAGCCTGGTGAAAATGGCAGGTGAGAGAAGGGGAATTCTCGAGACAAGCGCCAGGGCTTTCAACGTCCGGGTCAGACAAGGCCTGAGGAGGCCTTTCAGAATCAAAGTTGTGAAATTAAAAAAAGAAAGAAAGAAAGAAAGAAAGGAAGGAAGGAAGGAAGGAAGGAAGGAAGGAAGGAAGGAAGGAAGAAAGAAAGGAAGGAAGGAAAAGTGCACTAAACCAAGAATTGGAAGTGGGTGTTAATTTTTCTTTTAAAGAGATCCACTCAACTATTGAAAAATCAAAAACAAAAGCAAACACCTACAGCTGGTACAGAGAAGACAAAATTAAAAAAAAAATGAGCGGACAAGGCAAGTAGTTATGACGTAATTATTTGGTCATAGAGTTCGTGAAGACCTCCTGTGGGTGAGATGGGGGCCAGGATTCCTTTTCGTGTAGATAAGGGTAGAAACCAAGACTGTAACAAATAAAAAAGCCATGTGTCTTCCTCTACAGACCCGATGTTCGGAGGCTCGCTATGACAGCCGCGGACTGAAGGAGATAGTGTCTGCAGAATCAGCAGTGATCTAATCATGAGAGCTCCGTGGAAGGCCTAGGTGCACGCGCCCTTCTGAAAATCATATTTTGCCGGTTGTTTTATGACACCAGGGGGTTTCCAGAGAAAAGCAAACCTGGCTACTGGTGATGCAAGGATGAGAGCGCCAGGGTCGGCGGCTAAAGCTGGCAGCAGTTTCTGGAACACTAAAAGAAGTCGGAAAGGCAGAAGTGAGTTCAATGGGCTGCTCTAGTAGAAGTCCCGTAAATTCTCCATCAAGGGAAGCCGGCGTTAGAAACCATATTGCACTGAGATTTAATGTCCAAACATAAACCACTTCTGTATTTCCCCATGGTTTATCTCGTTCTTTTCTGGACCTTGCTCCCCATCCCCACCTCCAGAGTGAGCTGTACAGATGTAGAAACAAGGAAGTTAGCTAATGCAGAGAAAGGTAATGTGGTAGGAAGGGTGTCGGAATGCAAGAGTAAGGTGCAGGGCTGGAGAGATGGCTCAGAGGTTAAGAGCACTGACTGTTCTTCCAGAGGTCCTGAGTTCAATTCCCAGCAACCACACGGTGGCTCGCAACCATCTGTAATGAGATCTGGTGCCCTCTTCTGGTCTGTAGACACACATGCAGAAAGAACACTGCATACATAATAAATAAATAAATCTTAAAAAAATTAAAAATAAAAAATTAAAAAAAAAAGAGTAAGGTGCAAAGGACATCCTAACTCACCAGGGAATCACCTGGCGAATCACCTGGCCCTGGGATGCTTTGCCAAGGTCCCCATTCCTCACCCACAGCGGCAAGCGGCAAGCGTTTGCACCTCACTAATGTAGGACCTTTCCTAGGCCCAACACCCTGCAAACAAAATGTTTTCCATGTTTATCCCAAGGATGAAATCGCCAATGGTACATGCCTAACTAGCGCACATAGAGAGTGCTGATGACTTTAGTTGCATTTTTGTTGTATTTCCTATTAATCGTGGAATAGAATTGCTGGGGGTTCAGGTCAAGACAGAGGATACAGCAGCTTAGAAAGTAATTACTAGGCAAGAAAGATTCCATTTTAAAACTTTAATCTCAAACGAGGTTATCAGGCTAGTAAAGAGGCTGGACATATCTGAGTTTTGTTCTTTCAGAGCAGTGGTTCTCACTCTGTAGGTCTTGACCCCTGGGGAGGGAGGTCACATATTATTTACATTATGACTCATTACGGTAGAAAATTAAAGTTATGAAGTTGCAATAAAATTTTATGGCCGTAGGTCACCACAGCATGAGGAACTTTATCAAAGGGTCACAGTGTTCAGAAGGTTGAGAACCACTCTTTGAGACTACGAGTCAGGTTTCTGAACACTCTCACTTCCAAATGAAAGGAAGTTTGAGTTACACATTTCCTGAGACGACCTTGACATTTTTTCTTCCTGATATGAGAGACCGTATAGTTGTAGGGATGGAGATTTTTTTTTTCTTTTCTTTTAATACATGATTGTCTCCTTGGGGTTGGATCACTGGTCCATGACTGGGTTATCATGAGAGGTTGTCATTCTAAGGTTGACTTCAGGCGAAGGATCTGTGTAATTGAGACTTAGAAAATACTAGCGGCCATTATGCAGTCTGCGTTGATTTCCATGTGACTGTAGACTTCTGGCCCTGCAGCCATTTTCATGGCTTATATGCACAATATCCTTCCTGTAAAGTACCAACCACACATTCATCGCCGAACCAAAGCCCTCTGATTTGTGTGTTAACGTCTGAGTTTAAGAAGAAACCCTTATCAAATCCGTTCAGGGCTCCAAAGTCCTTAGAGACTGTCCCGGCAACCCGGTTGGCAGCGAAGAGCAAAGCCAGAAATACAGTAACTTGTACAAACTAAACCCCCAGGGATATGGCTCCACCTTAGCAAGGAATCCGTATAAGCTGAGACCGACTCCTGAATAAGCCAAGAAAATGAAACTCCTCCTGGAAAGAGATCCTCAGGGCTTGCGGGAGGCAAGTCAGCTGCGCATGCGCACACCGTTCGCCTGTGGTGTCTGTTCCATCCAAGCTATCAACAGCGGAGCTTCTTCCACATCAATTCTGCACCAATGACTAAAAGAGAAGACTGAGGTTTTAATGGAGAAAAGATAAATAATTACAGCTCTAATCGCTAGCCTTATTTACATGCTGACATTGGATTTGCTGTACATTTCTGGGGCAGGAAATAGAAACAAACCACCAATTTCTGATCTACAGAAATACAGAATATAAAATAATACTTGATCATAATTGTATGTTTTTATATGCTAATATATACAGTACCAATTTGGAAAAAAATTAAGCCTAGAAGACAATTTTGAGATCATTTATTTTTGCATCACCCTTGTAGAGGAGAAAGCTGTTCCAAAAATAATAGTTGCTTCTCCTCAATCCTCTAAAATATCTTGAGTCTCTCAACAGATCTTAGACTTGTGTGTGTGTGTGTGCGTGTGTGTGTGCGTGCACGCGTGTGTGTTTGTGAGTACATGTGAAATTATTCTGTCCCAGGACCAAGTGATTAAAAGGACTCTTAGATTGAATTATTGTTACCTTTTCTTGTATTTCTGACAGAAAACACGTGGGTTGATACAATAGCATTTCTTGGATGTATCTGCTAATAGAGTAAATGTTATCATCTTATTACTATGATTCCCGGAGCTTAATTTTTTTTTGTCAATATCTTATTATTGACTGTGGCTTTCCTTATCATTAAACATAAAATGTGAGAAAGAGAAAATCTTGACTGGCTTGTAAGCAGTGAAAACGGTGTGGGTGTGGACAAATGTTGGTGCTCCAGATGATACAACACTTTCTATAAATGTGCAGGAAATGTTAACCAGATCTGAAATTATATTTTATATTCGGGAATAGAAATATTTTCAAAATTAACTATCTAAACATATTAAGACATGAGAACTTTGACTTAATCAGAAAGCTCCTCTAGTCCCTCCCCACACACACACTTGGAAATCTAACCATTCACCTGCCATCTGAAAGTAATGATTCACCCAGCCATCCACTTTCACTTTCAGAAGCTTCCTGCCCTAGGCAATAAATTAAAACCAGTTTACCAACGAAATGAGATTCAAAGGATGCATGGGAAAGTAAGAACTAAAACAAACAAACAAACAAAAGACAACTGTCTCAGGCATCTAATGGTCAGGCATGATAAAAGCCAAGTCTTTGGCCAGAACACTGTAACACCCTGGCAAACAGATAGTCACCTCGCTACAGCCAGGAAGCAAAGATTAGTTAGACACCGAACAGTAAGGAAAGTGTTCAGACATCAGAGCGGCAAGAAAAGTACCAACAAGGTCAAGAAAATGTTAAACAGAAAGAGTATTGAAGATCAGGGAAACTTTGATGCCCTTTTTGTTACAGGGAAATAATAGGGAGAATGCCTTGGGCTTCAAATCAAAGAGTCGCACTCAATAAACTGCTGTGCTTCGGTGAGACGACCCAGAAGAGTGTTAAAATAGAGTTGGCTACTGTCATCGCGCGCGCGCGTGTGCCTGTGCATGCACATGTGCACACACAGGCGCAGCAAGCATATGCCATGGCACACACGTGGGTAGAGTCCAACCTTAGGTCTTCACCCACTTTGCTTCAGGCTGGATCTCTTATTCACCACTGCCTATATTGGGGGGCAGGCCTGTGAACTTTTGGGGATTCTCTTGTTCCCGCTTTCCTTTTAATTTGGGACTGGAGTCTCAGGCGTGTCCTATTGGGTCTGGCTTTATGTGAATTATGAAGATTTGAACTCAGGGCCTCCAGCTCACACAGTAAGCATGTTCCCCACTACTATCTCATTCATTCATTCATTCATTCATTCATTCACTCATTCATTCTTTATGCCCCGGCAATGCTTGAGCATGCATGGACAGGCTGTTTATAGCAGTTCTCTAGTTGTTCCTCTCCTGAGCAGTCCTAGATGCTTGGGTTACTGTCATACCAAGGTTCCGCAGTCTTCCTTTGTATCCAGCGTCTGTCAGGCCTTCCTCTTTACTTTATCCCGCGCACTTCTCCAAGCGGTGTTATCTGCAGGTATCTGCTGTCATTCATTCTCATGACGAGACCCAAGTATCTCAAGCGCTGTTGCCGTATCATGTAGATTACTTCCTTCTCTGGATGGAGATGTTTCTTATTGTTATGGTTGCACAGCCTATCTCTTTGTGTGATGCTAGAATCCTCCTGAGAATATGGACACTGCTATCTCCACAGTCCCTATCTAGAAAATTCCTTCTAGCCCCAGCCGAACCACAGTTCAGGTTTACCTGTATTCCTCTGTCCAGTGTTACCTTTGTCTGATTGTGTAAGATATTGTTCTTCACATTGATTTTGCTTTGTTTTAATTGTGTAAAGTGATAGGGTAAATTTGGTCTTTTTTTTTTTCTCCTCATCAATGCTGAAAGTGGTGCCCCACTTTCTTCCAACTTGTATAGTTACAGAGAAGAGATCTGCCCCTCAGTCTTGCTGTATTTCTTTGTCGCTCTTTGTCTCTGGCTACTCAGTGGGTTTCCAGGGCTGGCTTGATTTTTAAGCAATTAGATGTTCATGTGTCTTCGTGGGGTTTTCTTTAGACTTCATATTTCTCAGTACTAATTGATCTCTCAGATCTGGGAGTTTGTAGTTTGCAGATTCAGATAATTACACATTTTAATATTTTCACATCGCCCTTCCCAAGACTATATTTACACACACAGCATCATATTGCTATTGTGTGATGTATCCCGAGGCTGTGTTTATTTCTCTCTAGTCTTTCGCTTTTTTTCACCTCTGTTTATTTCGAATACTTATTATTTGATTTTAAATTCTTGTCTTCTACAGTGTCTAATCAGTTGTGAATCCCTTCCAGTGCATTTTTCGCTGTACTAAGATTTTAAATCTCTATTTGCGTCTTTTATCAAACATGGATTTCTATGGGATTGAACACAGTTGCAAGCGTTTCTCAGCTAATTTGACAATTGCGTCCGTTTGTGTGCGTCTTACTTCTAATCATCATACAGCGTGACAGGTTTTCTTTTGGCACTTGCACACATACTTCATTTTGTTCTTTCCCAGCCCCTGCCTCCTCTCCCCATTTCTCTGCACTTCCTGACCACTTGTCTGTTCTTTCTCATTTCTACCTTTCAAGTCACGTGTAGTCTATAAAACCCTCTCAAACCCTTGTCTTCCCCTCTTTCATGGGCCACTTTCAGCGTCCTGGCCTTTGCCCGTACTCACTCCTGGTGAATGCACATATATAAAATTTAGAAAGTAGGATGTGCTTGAGATACAGCCTGTAGTATTTGCTTAGCTCGTAATACAACATTTCCCAGTTATATCCATTCTTTTGCAGCTTTCAGAATTTCATTTTTCTTTGCCACAATGAAATTTCACCGTGTGATTGTAATATGTTTTTATTATCTATTCATATGTTGATGGACATTGAGGCTGATTCTACTTTCTTGCTGTCATGAATAGAGTAGAAATAAACTTGAATGTGCACATATCTTGGTGGTAGAACACAAAGTCGTTTGTGTATGTGTGTGTGTTTGTGTGTACGTAGATAGAAGACAAGCAGGCAGATAGATAAGATAGATAGATAGATAGATCAATAGATCGATAGATAGATCAATTTATTGATTGATTTATTGATTGACAGACTGCCAACATTTGTTATCATTTGTTTTCTGGATGATATTCATTCTGTCTGTACCAACCTAGAATTTTAAAGAAGCTTATTTCATTTTCCTAATGAATAAAGATGTTGAGCTCTTTTCTAAATATTCACAAGCCATTTGCATGTCTTTCTTTGAGAGTTTTCCATTTAGCTCATTGGAACATTCACTGATGGTAGTGGGGGTTGTTTACTGTTTAACCCCCACAGTGTTTTGTACCTTCTAGATAGTATCTCTTTGTCTGAGGTACAAAGATTTTTCCCCCCCATTTTTTCACTCTGTTGAGAGGTTTTTATTTCTTTTTGGAATTTTTGATTCCTTGAAATGCCACTTTTCAATTTCTAGGGCTGTTTCTTGCACTAGGAGGATGCTCTTCCGAAAGTTGTGTGTCCTAGAGGGTTTTCCTTCAGCAGTCTCAACACCTAGGCTTTAAACTGAGGTCTTTGATTCACTTTTAACTGACCGTTATGAACAAAGAGCTATGGATCAAATTTAATTATTCTGCAGGTGAATTTCCAGTTTTGTTGGCACTATTAAATGAACAAGCTGTTTTTGACAGTCTTGTGAAAATTAAGTATGTCAGCTGTGCAATCACTTAATTGCCTTTCTGAAAATCACTTCAACTTAGACAATGGCCAACTTAGCAGCAGTCAGTGAGAGCTTCCCTAATGGATTTCTCCGCCATCTGACTTACACAAGCCCTGAAGTTCTAGGCCAGAGGAACCATAAACACCAACCCTTTGTTTTACCTTAGAAAGTACAGCTTTCTAATATGACTTGTCATATGACTTGTGTTATAAACATGGAAACATCTTATCTGTCATACACCTTAAATGTCATACACCTTAAAAAGAAAATTTCTCATTTTTAGGAGATTCTTTGTTTGAGCATCTAAAACCATCTTCTGATTTGTTCTCTGGTGTCTAGTAGGCAACACTTATACCTAGGCAACTCAGAATACATATCATTGATGTCTTGGTTTTCCTTATGCTCTGTAACCTTTCCTATAGTGGCTAACCTTGAATACCAAAATTATCAGTGGGGAAATCTTGAGTTTTCTTCATTATTCATTTTCATTTGTCTTTCACTTTATGACCTAAGTTTACGGTCAGACATTAGAAAACCAGTCAGTTGTAAGTGTGTTATCTGGTAAAGCAGCCACCACACCATTGGTAGCCTCTCCGTTTCCCAGAGCCCACTCCCTGGTCTGAAGTATTTAAAGAGAAAACTCTTAGGAAAAACTTGGAGGACAAAATGCATTTCAGCTAAGGTAGCATGGTGTGCTGAGCGTCAAGAAATGGAGATTAAAGCACACATCAACTTTCTTCCTCACAAAGCTGTCCTACTTGTCATTTTAGGAAACTGGCCTATGAAGTATGTGCTTTGATTATTTGTAATAGATTCTTTTTGATTGGTTGTCAATGTGAAAATTAAAACATCTTGTTGAGAAAGTACAACAGCAACTTTGGTAAATGAAAATTAATCATTTGTTCCCAAACTAAAGATAGCACAATCTAAAAATATTAATCAACAGTCTTAAAAAATAGCCTGCCTGTCTGTTTGTTTGTTTTGTTAGAAATCATGTTTTAGCATTTAACTTGTGGTAAACTCTCTTTAATATCATGATGTTCCTTTATGTATTGATCAGGGATTGGCTACAGTGTACCAGTGTCATACATCTGGTCAGCATATTAAATAACTAAGGAAAATTTCGTTCTTAAAGAAATAGTGTTCACATATTTAAATATGGATTCTGAAGGAGAAAATTGAACACAGAAACCAAAAAGGGTTGATTGTTTTCATCACTTCAGAGACTTCCTAGTAATAGTTTTCCAGACTCCCTATGTGATGTTTCATGAGTGTCAAGAATAAATCAAAGAAAATGTCTTAGTTACATGTTCTTCCCAAGGGCCTAGGCTGTCTGTGATTCATGTACTAGTCTGTCCTCTCCTGAAGAATATGTTAGAGGCTCCTTTAAGAGCAATCAATTTTGTCACCGGCATTCAGTAAAGTAAAGGCCCAGAAGGTTTCATTAGATGCAGCATCAACAAATGGCAACATGAAAGGAAAGGCCAGTCATGTGTGAGGCACAGACATTTGTGGCAGGAAAGCTTTACTGTAACAAGAGAGAACACCATGCCTTTAAAGACTTTCTTGATTCTTTTTGATAGTTATTGGGCTGACAAAACTTTCCGGCTTCAAAGAACGTCACCAAAAGTAGGCAATTTGTCAACACAAGGCAAAAATGTATGCATTTGCCAAGATTTTTCCTTCTTCTGCACAGTATAATATCCGTGTAAGGAAGTTAATCAGAAGTGAAATTGTGAGGTGGGTGCCCAGATGGCTGGAGGCAGGTCCTGTGTGGGGGATGGCTGCAGAACTAGTCAAGGATGCAAAGGAAGTAATATGTTTTGAAGATAGAAAAACCAAAGAAAGAAGGAAGGAAGGGGAGGAAAGAACAAAAGAAGAAAGAAAGGAAGGAGGGAGGGAGAGAAGGAAAGGAAAGGAAGGGAGAGCAAGAGAGGGGAAAGAGAGAGAGAGAGAGAGAGAGAGAGAGAGAGAGAGAGAGAGAGAGAGAACTCTAGAAGGAGGACAAGAAGTGCTGGAAACAGTATACTACATGAAGGATAAAGAAAACTTAATTGACATCTTCAATGCAGGTCTCTCAGTTATGGGCTAACTAACTAACAACAACAACAACAAAAACCCCCAACAAGCCCCATCACAGCAGCAGAACAGTGTTCTGAACTCTGCAGGATACATCCATTGTGTGCTGGGGTCTAAAATCCAGCCTAAGGTTCTTACTGATCTGAAAGTGATTCCTCTGCTCTGAAGAAATAACTGACTTTGGACGTTATCCAGTTCTTGGAACTCAGGAAACCACAATACACTGTTAGGTGAAGAAAGTCCATGAGAATTAAGGACAAAGTCTGGTTACCAATATTAAAATTACAGTACTTTTTACTGTGTAATAAAGGAGGAAAGACCCTGCAAATTAATTTCATAAAGTAATAAAACTTACTAAATCTTCAAGAATGTGTGGGCATCTCGTTTCAAGAAGTTCAAGGGAACCTAACTAAATCCAACAAAACCAGACTTTGACCAAGGCATATTAAGTTAGACAAAAAGAGAATCCTAAAAGTACCAAGAGAAGGGTAGCAACTCACGTTAGGAAAGAATTTCTAAGCAGAAACCTTAAAGGCAAAATGAAAAAAAAAACCCATTCAGTGCTGAAAGTAAGATATTGCTGACTGATAATACTATCGTCAGTGAACTTTTCATTGAAAGTGGAAGGAAAATTTTTTTCCCTGATAAGCAGAAAGGAAGGGAATTGAGCACCACCAGTCAAGTCCTGTAAGGAAACTTACGGATGTCCTACAATTTAAAAGAACGAATGACAAAGACCATCTTAAAGTCATAGGAATATGTAAAATTTGCTTGAAGAACAGATATATAAAAACAAAATGAAGAGAATTAAGCCTCAGCACAAGAGAAAACAACAGCCACAAAAATACATAATAAAAAAGCAAAAAACCAAAACATACAAATCAAGTAAAACTGAATTAACAAAATGCAAGAAGGAAGTTTGTTCTTATGAATAATAACTTTGCATGTCATTGGACCAAATTAATTAACCAGTTGAGTGGATAAAAGAATAAGACTCAACTCTTTACTGCCTGAAAGAAACTACTGAAAAAGAGAAGAAATGAAGAATACTATTTTGCAAATAGAAACCTAAAACAATGAAGACTGTCTTAGGGTTTCTCTTGCTGTGGAGAGACACCATGACCGCAGAAACTCTTAGAAAGGAAAAAATTTATTTGGGATTATTTACTTTTTCAGAAGTTTAGTTCATTATCATCATGGAGCAACATGATGACATGCAGACAGACACGGTGCTAAAAAGCAGCCAAATGTCCTATATACAGACTTGGAGGCAACAGGAAGTGGTCTGACATACTGAGTGTAGCTTGGCATATATGAGCCCTCAAAGCCCACCTCCACAGTGACAAACCTCCACCAAGGCCACACCTCCTTAGAGTGTCATTCCCTTTGGGGGCCATTTTTCTTTCAAACCACCACGAAGAGTAAAGACTTTAAATAAGAGGAAGTAGAAAGAGATGAGGCCATTATATGTTCATGAAAGAATCAGCTATTAAGAAGATAGGAAAATGATAAGCATTTATACCCAACATGGTACCATTCAAATACAAAAAACAAATTTTATTACATGTAAAGAGAGAAATGACTCTTCATACGGTAATCGAGATACCTCAGCATCTACTTTCTTCTATGAGCTGACCTTTGAGACAGATTTCAAAAAGAAACATCTGTGTTAAGCTATACCATAGAGAAACTAGATTAACAGACATTTGCAAACCATTTCATCCAGCAACAGCTTTCTTCTCAACACCCATGGAACATTGCCTAGGACAGAGAAGATGTTAGGCTACATACCAAATCTCAAAACATTTTAAAGAGCTGAAATTGCATTATGTATTTTCATGGAACACAACAGAGTAAACAATATGGAGAATAGAAAGCATAGAAATTCATAGAAATCACGTTTTCTTAAATAACCAATGAGTAATGGAAGAAATTAAAACAGAAATGGACTCTTTTTTATAGGCACTAACCAAGTGACAATACAGTATTCACTAAACGTTCTGCAACCTCTTTCAAACAAAGCAACCAAATGAAGACCAAATGTTCAAATGCAAGCACCCATGGTGGTCATTTCTCATTCAAACCGTCACAGAAGTCAAAAATAAATAAAAGTAAATAATTGCGCATAGAGTGGAGGGTTCTGGTTCTTCTTTAGTGCTGGAAGGTTGTCGGAAATAGTTGTAGGTAGTCATATTATTTCATATTTGCTTAAAATTGTGTATAATACACACTAAAGCAAAGTTGTGGCACTTAATGCATTCCATAAGAACCACAGACTATCTAACAAAAATTCCAGTATCCTGAATAAAAACTTCTTTTGAGTTATGAGTCAGGGGAATCAAGGAGAGTCCTGGGGCAGTGTTATTTGCTGTTGTCCTTGGTTGACTCTAGAAGTGGAAGGTAGGTCCTTATTGCTGGAATCACCATGCCCTTTGGTGACAGGACTTGAAGAATTTGAACTGGATCAAAAACCTCCTCCCTGAGAGCTACCTTTCATCTTACCAGAAAGTGCTGTCTGTAGAAGATTCTAAAGGATGACAGCAATCAATAGCACTTCCTGGCTGTGATGGCTATAAGCCACCCTCATCAGCAAGGCAATGCAGCCATACAGAAGCAATAGAAGCCCCTCCATCTGGCGATAACCAACAGCTGTCTAAGTAGACTTAAGGCCCATTCAACAGGAGGGAAATTCTGCCTGGTACTGGAAATCTAGGCTGCTACCCTTTGCTGGACCATCTAGGTCAACATTTTAAGCTGATGACACAAGGCAGTCACCTCCATAGGGTCCCACAGTGGTCTTTTGTATATTGAAGGACATTGAGCTGCTGGTTAATGAACCAAATTCTCTGAGGATTTTCCACAAAATATTAAATATATTATTTTCTCCTGAAATAGGATTCTTTAATTTTTTTGTTTTTATTGAACTATATATTTTTCCACGCCCCTTCCTCCCTCCCCGCTTCTGCCCTCTTCCATGATCCCCATGCCCCTAATTTTTACAGGAGATTTTCTCTTTTTCTACTTCCCATGTAGATTAGATCCATCTATGTCTCTGTAAAGTCATCTTTGTTGTATCGATTCTCTGGGATTGTGAATTGTAGGCTGGATTTTTGTTTGTTTGTTTTGCTTTATGTCTAAAAGCCACTTATGAGTGAGTACATATTATATATGTATTTCTGGGTCTGAGATACCTCACTCAATATGATGTTTTCTAGATTTGTCAATTTGCCTGCAAATTTCAAGCTGTCACTGTTTTTCCACTGTGTAGTACTCCATTGTGTAAATGTACCACATCTCCTTTATCCACTCTTCAGGCAAGGAGCATTTGAGTTGTTTCCAGGTTCTGGCTATGAATATAGTTGAGCACATGTTCTTGTGGTATGATTGAATATCCTTTGGGTATATACCCAAAAGTGCTATTTCTGGGTCTTGATGTAGGTTGTTTACTAATATTATGAGAAATCATCATACTGATACTCAAAGTGACTCTACCAGATTGAACTCCCACTAGCAATGCAGAAGTGTTTCCTTTACCCCACAGCCTCTCCAGCATAAGTTGTCATCAGTGCTTTTGAGCTTGGTCATTTTCACAGGTGTAAGATGGACTCTCAGAGTTGTTTTGATTTGCTTTTCTCTGATGACTAAGGATGTAGAACATTTCCTTAAGTGTCTTTCATCCATTTTAGATTCCTCTGTTGAGAGTTCTCTGTTTAAGTCTATACCCCATTTTTTTTTGTTGGATTATTTGTTCTTTTGATGACCAATTTTTTGACTTCTATGTATATTTTGGATGTGGGGTTGGTGAAGATCTTTTCCCATTCTGTAGGCTGTCGTTTTGTCTTGTTGACTGTGTCCTTTGCTTTACAGAAGCTTCTCAGTTTTAGGCAATCTTATTTATTAATTGTTTCTCTCAGTGTCTGTGCTACTGGGGTTATATTTAAGAAGTGATCTCCTGTGCCAATGCATTCAAGTGTACTTCCAACTTTCTCTTCTATGAGATTCAGTATGGTTGGCTTTATGCTGAGGTCTTTGATTCATTTGGACTTGAGTTTTGTGCATGGCGATAGATATGGATGTATTTTCATTCTTCTACATGTTGACATCCAGTTATGCCAGCACCATTTGTTAAATATGCTTTCTTTTTCCCATTTTATATTTTTTGCTTCTTTGTCAAACATCAGGTATTCATAGGTGTGTGGATTAGTATCTGAGTCTTGATTTGGTTCCATTGGTCCCCCTGTCTCTTTTTATGCCAATACCAGGTTGTTTTCAGTGCTGTAGTTCTGTAGTAGAGTTTGAAATCAGGGATTGTGATGCCTCCAAAAGTTCCTTTATTGTAAAGGATTGTTTTCGCTACACTGTCTTTTGTTTTGTTTTGTTTTGTTGTTTGCTTTTACATATGAAGTTGAGTATTGTTCTTTCGAGGTCTGTGAAGAATTTTGATGGGATTTTGATGGAATTTGCACTGAATCTGTAGATTGTTTTTGGTAAGATTGCCACTTTTACTATGTTAATTCTGCCTACCCAAGCGTGGGAGATCTTTCCATTTTCTGGTGTCTTCTTCAATTTCTTTCTTCAAAGATTTAAAGTTTTTGTCATACAGGTCTTCCACTTGTCTGGCTAGAGTTACTCCAAGATATTTTCTGTTATTTGTGCCTATTGTGAAGGGTGATGTTTCTCTGATTTCTTTCTCAGCTCATTTATCATCTGTGTAAAGGAGAGCTATTGAGTTTTTTTTTCAGTTAATCTTGTATCCTGCTACATTACTGAAGGTGTTTATGAGTTGTAGAAGTCCCTTGATAGAATTTTTGGAGTCACTTATGTAAATCATCATATCATTAGCAAATAATGAGAGCTTGACTTTTTTTCCCTTTTGCATCCTCTTGATCTCCTTTTGGTGTCTTATTGCTCTAGCTAGAACACCAAGTACTATATTGAATAGATATGGAGAGAGTGGACAACCTTGTCTTGTTCCTGATTTCAGTGGGATAGCTTTGAGTTTCTCTCCATTTAGTTTGATGTGGCTATTGGCTTGCTGTATACTGCCTTTATTATGTTTAGATATGTTTCTTGGATCCCTGCTCTCGCCAAAACCTTTATCATGAAGAGATGTTTTATTTTGTCGAAGTCGTTTTCATCACCTAATGAGATGATCATGTGGTTTTTTTCCAGTTTCTTTGTATTATGGAAAACATTGACAGATATCCTTATGTTGAACCATCCCTGCTTTTCTGGAATGAAGCCTACTTGGTCATGTTGGATGATTTTTCTGATGTGTTCTTGGATTCTGTTTGCCAGTATTTTATTAAGTAATTTTGTACCAATGTTCATGAGTGAGATTGGTCTGTAATTTTCTTTCTTAGTAATGTCTTTGTGTGGCTTGGGTATCAGGGTAATTGTTGCTTCATAAAAAGAGTTTAGCAATATTCCTTCTGTTTCTATTGTGTGAAACAATTTGAGTAGTGTTGGTATTAGTTCTTCTTTGAAAATTTTGGAGAATTCTGCACTGAAACTGTCTTGTCCTGGGCTTTTTTTTGGTGTTGGGGGGAGACTTTTGATAACTGTTTCTATTTCTTTAGCAGTTATAAGTTTTTAATCTGCTTATCTGATCTTTATTAAATTTTGGTGAGTGATATTTATCCAGAAAATTGTCCATTTCTTATAAGTTTTCTAATTTTGTGGAGTATAGGTTTTTGAAGTATGACCTGATGATTCTCTGAATTTCTTTCTTGTCTGTTATGTCCCTCTTTTCATTTTTGATTTTGTTAATTTGGATATTCTCTCTCTGCCTTGTGGTAAGTTTGGATAAAGTTTTGTCTATTTTGTTGATTTTTCTCAAAATACCAACAAAATAGACAACTCTTTGTCTCATTGATCATTTTTATTGATTTCTTTGTTTCTATTTTGTTGATTTCAGCTCTCAATTTGATTATTTCCTGTAATCTAGTCCTCCTGGGTGAGTTTGCTTCCTTTTGTTCTAAAATTTTCAGGTGTTCTGTTAACTCACTAGTGTGGGATTTTTTCCAGCATCTATATGTAGGCATTTAGTGCTATGAACTTTCCTCTTAACACTGCTTTCATTGTGTCCCATAGGTTTGAGTATGTTGTGTGGTCAATTGAATTTTAGGAAGTTTTTAATTTCTTCATTGGTGATACAGGTGAGCATTGTTTAATTTCCATGTGTTTGTGGGATTTTCTGAAATTAGTGTTGCTGTTGGATTCTAATTTATGTCATGATGATCCAATAAGATACATGGGGTTATTCTAATTTTTTGGTATCTGTTGAGGTTTGCTTTGTTGCCTAGTATGTGATCAGTCTTTAAGAAGGTTCCATGAGGTGCTGAGAAGAAGGTATATTCTTTTATGTTTGGATGGAATGTTCTGTAGATGTCTGTTAAGTCCATTTGAGTTATAACATCTGTTAGTTCCCTTATTTTTCTGTTAAGTTTCTGTCTGGCAGACCTGTGCAATGGTGAGAGTGGGGTGTTGAATTCTCCCACTAAGAGTGTATGGGAATTAATATTATAATTTGAGTTTCAGTAGTGTTTCTTTTACATATGAGGGTACCCTGGTATTTGGGGCATAGACATTCAGTATTGAAATTTCCTCTTGATGAATTTTTCCTGTAACTAATATGAAATGTCCTTCTTTGTCTCTTTTGATTGATTTTAGTTTTAAATCTATTTTGTTAGGTATTTGGATATCTTGTTTCTTAGGACCATTTGATTGGAAAATCTTTTCCCTACTCTTTACTCTGAGGTGAGGTCTGTTTTTGAGATTGAGGTGTGTTTCTTGTATGCAGCAGAAGGATGGATTCTTTTTTTGTACCAACCTGCTTGCCTGTGTCTTTCTATAGGTAAGTTCAGTCCATTTATATTAAGGAATATTAATGACCAGTGATTACTAGTTCTTGTTATTTTTGTTTTCATTGTTGGTAATGTTATTGTATATGCTTTACCCTTATTTAGGGTCTGCTGTTGTGAGATAATCTATTGTTTGTGTTTTTGTGGATGTAGCTAACTTCCTTCGATTGGAATTTTTCTTCTAGTACTTTGTGTAGGGCTGTTTGTGGGGCTAGGTATTGGTTAAATCTGGTTCTGTCATGGAATATCTTGTTTTGTCCGCCTATGGTGATTGAAAGTTTTGCTCTGTATAGTACTCTGGGCTGACATCTGTGGTGTCTTAATGTCTGCATAATGCTTGACCAGGACCTTCTGGCTTTTGTTGTTTCCATTGAAAAGTCAGATATAATTCTGATAGGTCTGCCTTTATATGTTACTTGGCCTTTTCCCTTTGCAGCTCTTAATAGTCTCTCTTTATTCTGTATGTTTAGTGTTTTGATTGTTATGTGGCAAGGAGACTTTTTTACTTTTGATCCAGTCTATTTAGTATTCTGTAAGCATCTTGTACCTTCATAGGCATATCTTTCCTTACATCGGGAAAGCTTTCGTCTATGATTTTGTTGAATATATTTTCTGTGCTCTTGAGTTAAACTTCTTCTCCCTCTTCTATACCTATTGTTCTTAGGTTTGGTCTTTTTATGCTGTCCCATATTTTCTGGATATTTTTTGTTAAACTTTTGTTAGATTCAATGTTTTCTTAGACCGATGAGTCTATTTCCTCTATTGTATCTTCAGCACTTAATATTCTCTCTTCCATCTCTTGTATTCTGCTGTTTATGCTTGCATTTGTGGTTCCTGAACATTTTCTTGTATTTTCTGCTTTAAGAATTCCCTTGGTTTGCACTTTCTTTATTATCTCTATTTCGGTTTTAAAGTTTTGAACAATTTCTTTCATCTGTTTTATTGCTTTTTCTTGGTTTTCATTAAGGGATTTGTTGATTTCTTCCAATATTTTGTTTGTCTTTTCTTCCATTAATTTGAGGGAATTTTTCATTTTCTCTTTAAGGGCCTCAAACATTCCCCTGAAGTTACTTTTTAGGTCATTTTCTTCTGCTTCTTCTATTGTGGGGTGTTCATGACTTATTGTTGTAGAGTCATTAGATTTTTTTTGGTGTTGTGTGAAGGGGCGTGGTCAATCGATAATTAACCAGGCCAACTCAATACAAAAAAGATTTAGCTTTTAATAATTGGGAAAAAGGGGAAAAGTTACACGACCAGAGATCCCAGGAACACAAGGTGAGTAGGGAACCAAAGAGAGGAAGTGGCAAGGCACTTCAATCTTTTATTTGTTTTGTGTGGCCCCAGGGGGACACACCTTAAGCAGAATGTGATTGGCTGAGGTTCCCCATCAGTTGTGTTGATCTTTGTGGTGTTGAATATGTTCTTACCTTATCTACCCATCTTTTCCTCTGATTGGTGTAGTTGGGACTGTGTCTCCGATGATCAATCTTCCAGGTGCCAATGGCTCTAAGGCTCAGATGGTTGTTCCTTGTGGTGTAGTCAGGGTCACCTTTCCAGTCACCCTGGAGGTCACATGGCATTTTCAGAGGTGGCTTAGAGCTCCTGGGTGTCGCTCTGAAATCCCAGAGATTGTTTGGGTCTGCTCCCATAGAGGTGGCTTGCTCTGGCCTGGTCCTGCAGAGGAGTCTTGTTTGGACCTGGTCCTGCAGATGTCCTGAGGAGGTCTTTAACTTGGGCTGGGTCTTGCAGTGGTCCCTGGCTTGGGCCTGCTCCCTTGGCAGTTGCTCCCTGGTACCTGCTCATGCAGAGGTCACTTGCTCTGGCCTGCTCTGGCAGAGGTTGCTGGCTCCGGCTTGCTCCCACGGCGATCAGAGTTTGCTTGCTTGGGCCTCCTCCTGCTGAGGTTGCTGGCTTGGGCAGAATTTAGTGGTGATCCACAGTCCTCTGTGAGTGTGTGTGTGGGGGGGGTGTAACTGTAACTATTTCCAGTAGCCAGCCAAGGGCTTTCCTGAAATATGATTTTAAGGGAAAAGAATGTAATACTATGTCAAGCATTTCTCATTTTATCAACTTGACCACAAAAATCTCATAGCATTTACCATTTTGGAATCCAAATGTCATCATAGCATTCTCTGATTACTGTTGGCATACAATATTTGCAGGACTGACACACAGCAGAGGAACACACACACATACACACGGGCATGAACACACACACATACACGCACACCAACTACCAAAACCACCTACATTTTAGTAAGAATAGAAAGTGAGAGTATAAAGCTCTTGGTCAGAAACCACATTTATTTTGTGAACTCATTCCACAAAATCACATGCATTTCAATTATTATAGATCTCCTGATATGACTAAGTTTTCATTTTCTCTCATACTTTGCTGCCAAGATTATAGCTATTGCCTAATTACTTGTTATGTATTATGCTTTCTAAACCATGCGGTATATTTTTCCTAAATGATGTTTAGAAAAGTAGTGGTTAAGCTGTCACAATACAGCTTGACATTTTCAAACAACTGGTTAGACTGAAGAGCTCAGATGTTTGGAAATGAACTATGAAATAACATTAGGGAAATTTTCACATCCCTTCTACATTCAGTGGCAGAAACTAGTTCAGGTGAACTATTTATCAAGCACTTTTTATTCCAAATCGCCCATATTCAAATTTAGATTCTCACAGATATGACAATTGTAAGGGATTTATCTTAACACTTGTTTTTCAAGCACATGAGACCTACTAAAGAAGAACGCTTGTGTAAGGCAGCATTGTGACTCAAGAGACTGGAGACTCCCTTGAGATTTCGTGTTGACTGTGTGAAAGGAGTAACCAAGCAAAAGCACCATGGTTGGTTTCCCACTTGTCTTTGGAAGAGAGAGGATTGCTTGGGAAATCCTTCCTTTTTCTTTTCTGTGACTAGGTTTTAATTTCTACTCACACATCCATGCCAAGTCAATTGTTCTCCAAGGTTTTTCAAAATAATGTATGAAATATTTATGGTAGTAGAATGTTTTCCTCCTCTGTTCCAGAAAGCTTAAAGTGACCAAATAAAACTTATCATTCAGATCCAAGCCATTTTGAACAGGCCATAAAAATGACTGATTCTATTAACCGTTGAATCAATAAAGTAGAGTCTCCTTTAGCTCCATGGGAATTACATGATAGTGTTTTCCTTTTCATCAATAACTCTGAATACATCTGTGTTAATAAATGCCTCATATTTCTCATCACAGCCTGTCAGAAGGGGAGGAGAGTCCCAGCCCCCTGATTTTATTCACTAAAAGACTCAGTGGATAGAGACTATGGAATCTTCCCCAGAGGCTAAGAAGGTGACTCACAAAGGCAAATTAAATTATTTTGAATAAATGAAAATCAAATTCTACACCTTCCTTATCTTCTATCATTTTTTGTTTACCTAATTTCATAAGGACATTGTTCTTAATAATTTTTATGTTTTTCTTGCTTGCATGTTGTTGTCTGTCCTTTCTTGGTTTATTCTGCTCATTTCTTTATCTGTCATAGGTAGATCTTTCAGTTAAATTTCATAGACATTTTTCTGTAAACAAGTCATATAGTGAAGATAAACCTACCTAAAGATCCCTTAGTTTCTTAGTTTGTGACTTTTAAAAGTTAAATCTTTATCTAACACACACACACACATACACACACACACACACACACACACACACACGTGTGTGTGTGCATATGAATTTCAGGAAAATAACGACTTTAATATGAAGATATTTTCTTTCATGTGTGCAAGTTGTCAACAATTTCAAACTCATGGTGAACTTAGTATTTTCTATCAACTTTAGTGTGTTGTCTAGTGACAAATAATTAAGGTTGGTAGAAAACAGTAAAGGTCAAAATTCTACATCCAATTTATTTTTTAATGAATGTTGTCCTAGTTTGCTTTCTGTTAGTACGACAAACAGCATGGCCAAAAGAAACTTTGGGGAAAAGGATTTAGTCTATATAGCAAGTCATTGTCCCTTATTGAAGGACAGCAATGCAGGAGCTCAAGGCAGGAATCTGGAGACAGGAACTTAAGCAGAGACCATAGAGTAATGCTGCCCACTGTCTTGCCCTCTTCACCCCTTGCTTTCTCAGCTACTTTCCTTCTGCAATCCAGGCTCACCTGCCCAGGTATGACACCATCTACAGTGGACTGAGCCCTCTTTGCTTAATTAACAATTAAGCATGCTCCACAGACATACAAGCTCACAGTCTAATCTGGTAGAAGTAATTCTTCAACTGAGGTTTCTTCTTCCCAAATGACTCAAGTCAAATTGACCAAAACTAACCACCACAAAATTCAGGGCAAAAATTGAGATTCCTACAATGACCAATGTTTAGAGATAGCAATCTTTGGTTTTCATTTTGACTGTTGCCTTGGCAGTGAGTGATCTTTCTGGGTCTTAAACATACATTTCCTCAATTACTAAGGATGCTGAATCATTTGTCTTGATTTTTCTGGCCATTCTTGTATTCCTTTCTGTTGAAATGTTTCTAATTGATTTATATAAGCTTGTTAGATATCATATACTTTTCATATGTGTATAATTGCGCTATTTTTTGCCTAGTCTATGATTTACGCATTCCCTTTAAAAGGAATTTTTGAGTTGAAATTCTTAATTTGGGTGGTATGCAATTCATTAATTTATCACTATCATGAATATTATGGGTATTCTAAGAGAACTTTATCTATTCTATGATGTCATGATTTTAGTGTGCCCCCTACAAACTTAAGTGTTGAAATTTAATAACAAATGAAAAGATAAGACCTTTAGAAGGTGAGTTGGCCATAAGGACTCTTCCCTCTCAAATAGAAGGTTGTTAAAAAATACCACCACCAACATAAAACCCAACTCAAACCAACCAACCAACCAAACAAAAAACGCCCCAAAAAACAGAAACAAAAAGCTCTGTCAACAGTCAACCAGTCTGTTGTTTCAGTCTCAGCTGTGCCAGGACACAGCATCCTCCTCTTGGTGGAATTCAGCCATGAGGTACCATCTCGGAAGTGATTATCTGTCCTTCACCAGAGATCTAACACTAACAGCTGGGTTTTGGACTTTCCAGCCCCTAGACCTGTGACAAAAAGATTCTGTTTTTTCTGAATTGTTGACAGAGGTTTCTGTCCCATCAGGTTCCATAGCCATTTAGTCCCAAATAAACACACAGAGGTCTACATTAATTACAAGCTGATTGGCCCAATAGCTCAGGCTTTTTATTAATTAATTCTTATAACTTATATCAGCCCATAATTCTTGTCTGTGTTAGTCATGTGGCTTGGTACCTTTTTTGTTGATGCAGTCACATCTTCCTTGCTCTGTGTCTGGCTTCCTTTGTGTCTGGGTGACGACAGAAGACTGAAACTTTCCTCTTCTCATAATTCTTGTTGCCGCACCTCTACTTCCTGCCTGGCTACTGGTCAAACAGCATTTTATTAATAATAATACAAGTGACAGGAAAAAAGACCATTGTCCTACAGCACTGGATGACCTACTTTGTGATATTTTGCTGTCACAAATGGACAAGACATCTGAATAGTCTCCTAAAGTTTCCTTCAAAGAACTTCATAATTTTGAGTTCCACATTTGCAGCTCTGGCAACCTCAAAATTAACGTCTGTGAATGGACAGAGTAGATGGTCATTCATCTCTCCATGTGCCAGGAACACCCATGAAAAGGTCATTACTGTCCATCACGGATTTTCCTGTACCTTAATCAAAACTCAGTTTGGGGTGAATACATACATGTAGAGGTATATTTTCAGAATTTTATGTCCTTTTCCTTGATCTAATGTAGTGTGAAAGCACACTTTCTGAATTGTCATAGCTTTGTAAGAGTTCTTTTTTTTCAGATTTTTTGTTTTTATTTATTTATTTTGTTTTTCATTTTTATTTTTTATTTTTTTTTATTTTTTTGTATTTTTTTTAAAGTTTATTAAATTATGAAAGTTTTCATTTCCGCCCCTCCTCCCAAAACCCTCCCCCTCCCCCTCCCCCTCCTCCTCCCTCTTCATCCCTAAGAGCAATCAGGGCTTCCAGCCCTGTGGGAAGTTCAAGTTCCTCCCCACTCCTTCCAGGTCCCTGAAGGTGAGCATCTGAACAGACTGGATCCCAAAAATCCAGCACACGCAGAGGAAACAAGTCCCAGTGTCATTGTCAGTGACTTTTCAGAAAGGCTCCGGACCAGCCACACTCAGAGATCCGGCCACATTCAGAAAATCTGGTTGGATCACATGCTCGTTCAATCCCAGTCCAACTGGCCTTCGTGAACTCTCAATGTCAGGTAAACCTTTTAGATTTTGTTTGGCATATTATACATCCTTTTCATTTCATTTTAAATTTTGTTTTGTTTTTTTTTTAGTATGTGTGTGTGGTGTATGCCTCTGTGTGTGTGTGTGTGTGTGTGTGTGTGTACACATGTGGAAACAAGAAGTTGATGGTTGGTGTTATCACTATCACACATTTTATTGTGTTTTAATTTTATATGTGTATGTGATATGTGTTGTAAGACACATGTGTACTTGTGCATACCCGTGTACATGTATGTGGAGGCCAGTAGAGAACATTGAATGTCCTGTTGAATCCCTCTCTGTCTTATTACCTTGATACACAGTCTTGTACTAAATTTGGAACTTGCTCTTTTTCAATAATGCTTAGCCAACAAACCCCTGTCATCATTCTGTCCCTACCACCCACCCATGAATCCACCCAGCTTTTACTGTGAGTGCTAGGGATTTGAACTTGGGTACTCATCCTTGAAACACAAGTGGCCTTAGCCACTGAACCCTCTCTCCAGCCCCTGCATCATATGTTTGGAGGAGTCAGTCAACTTTCACTTAACCTGTTTTTTTTTTTTCACCTAGACTGTCTAGCCAGCAAGACTTTAGGATTCACCTGTCTCTGCCTGTCTAGAGCTAGTGGTCCTAGAGACTATAAGAAAGCAGACTGAGAAAGCCCTCGGGAGCAAGCCAGTAAGCAGCACCCTTCAATGTACTGTGATATACACACCAAACAAACCCTTTACACTCCAGCTTGCTTTGGTCATGGTGTTTCATCATCATATAGTAACCCTAACTAGGACAAAAACATCGGACAAAAGAAAAATTTCCTGTTCTGAAGTTAATTTATCTCAAATATCACTTACAGTGATTGGACAGTAACACAGAATTGATTGATTGATTGATTGTTTTTTTTTTTTTTGATTTTTCGAGACAGAATTTCTCTGTGTATCTGTGTAGCTTTGGAGCCTGTCCTGGGACTAGCTCTTGCAGACCAGGATGACCTCGAACTCACAGAGATTCATCTGACTCTGCCACCCTAGTACTGGGATTAAAGGCATGTGCAACCACTGCCCTGCCCACAGTGTGTATTTTTACACCTCTTTTTTTCCTTCAAGTTATTTGTGCCTCCTATAAATATATAATAGTTGGTTTTGTGTTTAAATTTAATCTAGAAATCTCTGTCTTATAAATGAATACTATTATTTTATAATTAATATAATAATTAATCTTGTTTTATTAAAACTTGCCAAGTGTTTTTTTGTTTGTTTGTTTAAGACAGTGTTTCTCTGTATAACAGCCCTGGCTGCCCTGGAACTCTCTTGTAGAACAGGCTGGCCTCAAACTGACAAAGATCTGCCCGCCTCTGCCTCCTGAGTGCTGGGACTAAGGTGTGTGCCACCACCACCTGGCTAGTATTTGTTTTGTTTATTCAAATTCTCTGCATCTCTGCCTTTTTCTAAAGATGAGATTAAATATTTTTGAGAATTTAATTTATTTCATTTTCTAATTTTAACTTGTGGTTTTACTAAGAGTAATAAAGTAATAATGTAACTCTTAGTATACAACTTGAAATTATTTTATTTTTGAATAATAGATATTTAATAATAAACAGTATAAAAATTCTAAATGTAATTTGTGCACTTTGGGACTTTGTGCTGTTATGTGTGTTATAAACATCATAAAATATTGTTATTGCTTTTTTTATTTAAGAAATTGTATTTTAAGCCAAGCAGTAGTGACACATGCCTTTAATGCCAACACTCAGGAAGCAGAGGCAGGTGGATCTCTGTGAGTTCGAGGCCAGCCTGGTCTACAAGAGATAGTATAGTTAGGTCTGTTACACAGAGAAATCCTATCTCAAAAAAATAAAAAACAAAATGAGAGAGAGAGAGAGAGAGAATTTTACAATAATAAAAGCCTGTAACCCAAACACAAAAGGAGCAGAAGAACAGCTCTTGGATTCTAGTCAGCATCAATCTCTGCAGCGTGAGTATCTCCTTCTTGACCTTCTCTCTATGAAGTCTTCTGGCGAGAATTTATTTTGACATTTTGTTACCTGTAATTACTATTTTGCATTCCCTCTTACAGGATTTTTATAGTATACGGAACTCAAGTTTGACACGCTTATTTTGGTTTTCCTGGTACTTTTAGTGCGTCTTCCTTTATCTTCCGGCTTGCACTATTTGGTGAGAACTTACTTCTGTTGGTCCCTTGTTTGCATATGTCATTTTCCTTGGCTAGCACTACTTTTGTATTGGGTTTGCAGCCTCTGGAAATAACTGGTTTTCCTTTGTGCTTATCCTGATTAGACTTGCTGAGTGGTTTTATATTTTCAACAGTTTTGAAAACTCTGTAGGCACTCTCTTGTTAAATATGACTCCTCTTGCCTTCTTTACATTCTCCTTTTGGGACTATTTGGAACTATTTCACAGCTCTTATATAATTTTGTTGTCTCCAAAAATGATTATTTTTTTAATCCAGTATTTTCTATTGAATATTTCATGTTCTGAATAACTTTCTCTGCTGCGGCCAATATGATCTTAACTCTAACCAATGAGCTCTTGAGATCTGATGTAATTGCTTCATCTTTCATGTTTCCCTTTAGTTTGGTTTTGGAGGAGTCCAATTTCTTCAAGATGTTGTACACTGTTTCAACTATACGTGTTACTGTTTTCTTGTACTGTTAGGCAGACAACAACTCCAATGATTGATCCACCTGCGTATCTGCTTCAATACGATGGTTTCATCTCTTGACCATGGATAGCACTTGCTGGCCTTGCTGTATGCTTTATACTCTATAAATGTACTCCTGATCTGAAAGAAAATATAATCTAAAGTAATTATATTTATCCTCAGATGCATGTCTCTTTCTATCCGTGTACTAGAGGTGGGATGGTCGATCTGCTCTATGGGTTAGCTGGGTCTGAAGCTTACTACAGTTTTTATTTCATTAAATTATTTATTTATTTGCTGTTTGTGTGTGTGTATGCCACTGAGGATAAAACTTAGGACCTCAAACATGCTGAACAACACTCTGCCATGGAGCCACACCCCAGCCCTTGGCTGTGGCTTTGATTTTACTCCGTTGTCCACTGCTTCAGAACATTTGTAGAGAGAGCTAATTTCCCATCAGCCAGTGCTGTAGGCTGAGCACGGACAGTTTTCAAGAGTCGGTTGGTGCTTCCCAGCCAAACCACTAACTTCAGAACGTTGAGTGGCATCACCATGATTTACCACCCAGTTAAAAGATTTTCCTTTCTTCTTGGTCTCTCTCTTCTCTCAGCCTAATTAATTACTTTCTGTACCTAAGGAGATCTGCAGCAACTTTCCATGTCTCTTCTCCATTCCTTAGAAAGCTGACAGGCATATATATTCACGAAAGAGTTTAATGCTTGAAAATGGTTCTCTTTGTCTCCTGTCCATTTTCAGGCTCAGACAGAAAAAGCCTGAAGCTACAGGGCAGGCAGAGATTTCTGTGAGCTTTCTGCCTCTCCTAAACCTTTGGAATTTAAAAATCAAGCTTGCCTGAAGGGACTTGTCTCAGCGACTTAACTCAGGGTTATCTGAAGAAGATGGTCTTAGAACCTCTTTGTAGAGACAATATCACATAAGGACTTCATATATTTTTTTGAAAATTATGCAATTGGCAGTTTGACTGAATATCGCTTCTATGACGTAGTTTTATTCGGTGGACCAGGATTAAAATATCATTGCTAAACACTCTAAGGTTATTGCTAGATAGCTTCTTGGCCTAGTGGAACTTTGTTGCAAGGTGATTCTTGATCCTATCTTTGCTTCTTCATTGCTTACTAATGGAGCCTGGGACTATCATGTGACTCCATTACTTCGGTTTTCTCTGGCAGCTCGTTATCTACTCTAGGGAAAATGATAGAATTAATAAGTCTCTAAAGTACTTGGAAACTTTTAGGCAGGTACTATGTAAATCTAAGCAGTCATTTCCATACACAGTTTCCATTTAAATATTATTCTTGTAATTCAATGTAACATCTCAGAGTTTCCAGTTTTATAACGTCCATCACCATGCAGGTAAGGACCAGTTAATGACGTGAAGAGCTAGCCTTCTGGGTTCCAAACAAAACACTAATAAAAGGCACACCAGCTGCACTGTAGTCCTACAGTGCTGCGATCTATACACAGAAGAACTGGCACACATCTGTTAATATGCGAGAAGGAAAACACATTCTGTGGAATTCACACTCCCTCCTCTTAAATCAAAACCAGCCCTTAGATTTGTATCTGCAATCACATCCCCACACGAGTGATCTTTAAAGAGGACGTTTCTTATAGTATGACCAGACGTGAGGTGGCTGTTGGTCAAAAGGCACAAGGCAGGATGTATTCTTTCTGAAGGCTAAATTAAGAGGGCGTGCTTCCTGGCACAGCAGGACCATTAAGAACATCCCTGGCTCTCTGCTCCTCCCTGTTCTAGAGACAGTTGCTTCTTTTTGTGCAATGCCAGCCTTGTCCCAGAGACACGATGGTGAAGGTCGGAGTGAACTGATTTGACCACATTGAACACCAGGACTGCCTTCACTTCTGGCAAAGTGGAGATTGTTGCCATCAATGACCCCTTCATCGACCTCAACTACATGGTCTACATGTTCCAGTACGACTCCACCCATGGCAAGTTCAAAGGCACAGTTAAGGCTGAGAATAGGAAGTTTGTCATCAATAGGAAGACTATCACCGTCTTCCAGGAGTGAGATTCTTCTAACATCAAATGGGGTGATGCCGGTGCTGAGTATGTTGTAGAGTCCACTGATGTCTTCACACCATGGAGAAGGTTGGGGCCCACTTGAAGGGTGGGGCCAAAAGGGCCATCATTTCTGCATTTTCTGCAGATGCCCCCATGTTTGTGATAGGTGTAAATCATAACAAGTATGACAATTCCCTCAAGATTGTCAGCAATGCTTCCTGCACCACCAATTGCTTAGCCCCCTTGACCAATGTCATCCATGACAACTTTGGCATCGTGGAAGGACTCATGACCACAGTCCATGCCATCACGGCCACCCAGACTGTGATGGCCCCTCTGGGAAGCTGTAGCAAGATGGCCGTGGCGCTGCCCAGAACATCATCCCTGCATCCACTGACGCTGCCAAGGCTGCGGGCAAAGTCATCCCAGAGCTGAACGGGAAGCTCACAGGCATGGCCTTCTGTGTTCCTACCTCCAATGTGTCCATGGATCTGACATGCCGCCTGTAGAAAGCTGCAAAGTATGAAGACATCAAGAAGGTGGTGAAGCAAGCATCCGAGGTCCCACTAAAGGGCATCCTGGGCTACACTGAGGACCAGGTTGTCTCCTGTGACTTTAACAGTGACTCCCACTCTTCCACCTTCGATGCTGGGGCTGGCATTGCTCTCAATAACAACTTTGTAAAGCTCATTTCCTGGCATGACAATGAATTTGGCTACAGCAACACAGTGGTGGACCTCATGGCCTACATGGCCTCCAAGGAGTAAAAAGCCCACCCTGGACCACCCATCCCAGCAAGGACACAGAAAGAGAGAGGCCCTTGGCTGCTGAGCAGTCATTGTTTTAACTCAACCCTTGACACTGAGCATCTCCCTCACAGTTTCCATCCCAGACCCCCAGAATAACAGGAGGGGCTTAGGGAGCCCTTCTCTCTTGAATACCATAAATAAAGTTCACTGTTCCCATCGAAAACAAACAAACAAGCAAACAAAAAGAACAGCCCTTTCCAGTGAGTATTCTGGATAGAAAAATCACGTTCTAAGTCAAAATCCAAATCCGGTATTTGAGGCATCTAGACAAATTACTTTATAGGTGTTATAGGTGGACCATTTGAAACTGTATTAGAAGGGAGATAAAATTTCCTGAAATGATGCTGGCTGCTTGAGCTCTCTGATACACAGATAATAAAAAGTATGCCAGCCTGGTAATAAGTCCCTGGGTACATGGAAGTGTACTACAGTATGGGGCATATGCCTTTAGAGAAATATGTATGTTTTTCCAAAGCCATGCCAACCTGTCCTTACTCTCAAAACTATAAGATAGGGGAGTCTTGATGTTTCCTTACTTTATGAAAAATTATTCAAAGAAAATTTACTAGGTAAAAAGTATCCAAGCTATTGTTCTACACATTTAGATAAGACTCGCAGGAAAATTTATTGATTGATTTATCTGCTTGTAACTTAACATTTATTAGCATTTAAAAGGCTGAGTCTCTAGGGTCATGACTTCCTCTAATGATAATATATGAACATCTGTATTTGAAATAGCAGTTTACTGATAGCAATTTTACAGGCTCATTGCTTGCCAGTTTTAAAATTGTGTGTGTGTGTGTTGTGAATGTGGGCTGTGTGTATGTGAGTGCGTGTATGTGCGCAGGCACGTGTGCATGTGTTTTGGTTGATGTTGAACTCATGTGAAAAGTGGCTGTTGTTATAAGGAGAGGGCTGCTTATTTGTCCCAGCTGCCCGGCTAGTTTACACCTGAAATAACCATGCAGAAACTATATTAATTAAAATACTGCCTGGCTATTAGCTCTAGCTTCTTATTGGCTAATTCTTACATATTAGTTTAACCCATCTCCATTAATCTGTGTATTGCCATGTAGCTGTGACGTACCAGCGAGATTCTAACCATCCATGGCAGGCGGGGGATCCATGGCTTCTCCCCTGACTCTGTTTTCTTCCTCCCAGAATTCAGTTCTGTCTTCTCTGCCTACCTAAGTTCTGTCCTATCAGGCCCAAAGCAGTATTTTTATTCATTAACCAATGAAAGCAACACACAAACAGAAGAACCTCCTACACCAGGCTGTGACAATTCTAATAATTGCTAACACATTGTTTGTGCTTGTGTTAGGACTAGAACCTTTCATCTGTGCATTTTTTTTCTGCCAGAATCTCTTCAAACCATTGGACTCCTTTAATGAGGAGTGAACCTTCAAGTGGAGACATAGTGGACAGACTTCCATACACAGGTCCCACAGGCTGTAAGAGGCAGGAGATTCCGACAGCCACGGGACAGTGTGACACGCCAACCAAGTCAGCAGGCATGCATTCTCTTCACATGTCAAAGACTGGAAAGGAATCCATTTCCCATTTTGTGTGAAGAGGGAGAAATTCTAACGCTTTAATTTTGCATTCTGTCGTGTTCACCCACCGAGCTGTGTCTGCTCCTCAGGAACTCAGAGGCCTAAATGATTCATTTCTGAAAATGGAAAAGGAGAGCGGTGACTAAAGCCGGAGAAGGTGCTGTCATTAATTCTCAAGTACATCATGTTCCACGTGAAAATCAAATTGAAAATCAAGAAAAAAAATGACAACAGAGGCGAGGATCAAATTACATTAATTTCTGGTGATCTTTATCTAAAGAGACCAGACAGTTGCTTTCCCAGAGGACGAGAAGCCGGAGTGACATGCTGAGAGGTGGCTATCCGCGTGTATTAGCAGCGGGCCGTGGAAAGATGAGCTGATGACGAGGGCATAAAAATGAACGTGGGGATGGGAACACTCAGACTGCTTCACTGAACATAGTTGGACACGCAGTGGAAATCAAGCTGGAGAAGGAGAGAGAATTTTAGTTATCAGTGAGCAGGAGCGTGGTTGCTTTTGTTGTCAGGTGAAGTTGTGATAGAAGCCAGCCAGGGCACTGCCATCACTAATAAGATCAATCCATTCTCGGTCGCGATAAAGAAGCTTTCTTCTCTGCTCCAGCTGAGAGGCCCTGCTGTATAACCTACTCCTCTGTCCCTGAACCATCAAGCCCCAGGCTCAGTGCCTCTGCACCCTCTCAGGAACTGTCAAGCGCCAGCACAGCTTTGCCCTATGCTCTCCAGGCCAGCATATTTCTGAGACATTAGGGAACGGTTTTCTGGGCTGCAATTCAGAGCACTCGCTGCCGTTGCAGAGGATCTGAACTTGGTTTCCAGCTCATGTGTTGTGGCACTCACAAGTTCCTGTGACTTCTAGAGGAGCCAATGCCTCCTTCTGGACTCCGCAGGCACCTGTAACTTCCCCCTTCTGTCTGTCTGTCTGTCTGTCTGTCTGTCTGTCTCTCTCTCTCTCTCTCTCTCTCTTTTTCTCTCTCACACACACTAAATAAATAAACTCACAAATATTTTATAAAAATAAAGCCAAGGTCTTGACCTAGCTGCTCTCCCTAGGTCCTTCTCTATCCTTCCCCCTCACGTGTAAAACCCTTCAAGTGAGTGGTTTATATCTGCTCCTCTGTATTGGCTGGCCTTGCCAATCAGGCTTCTCTGTTCTCTTCAAAGAAGACTTGGCCCATTCCTCTCTTCCAGCTATTGTCACTGCCTAGTTAACTGTTCTCATTGGTCCCCTTACCCTTGGCTGTGTTCTTAGCCTGGCCACTAGTCCACAGTCCTTCTCTCCTGACTAGTGTCTTTATTTTAAGTGATGGCCTTCTGGCCATATATATTAATGTCACTGATCTTAGGACAGAATCATTTTCATCTATGGATACAGGAAATTGAACCCAGGACTTTGAGCTTGCTCAGCAAATCACCCACCCCTGAGCTATGCACCTAGCATGAGACAGAACTTATAATTCCTCAAGCTTGCTTTTGAATGGTTCTTGTCTTCTCATAGTTGTTTGCCACATCATCACTTGTTGTGGTTCGAGGGACTGAATGAATGAATGAGTGGATGAATGAATGGATGAACGAACAAATATTTTATGCCTACTCGATCATTGAGCTACATTGACAAACTGTAGGCATTTATGCTTGCTAGGTCACTAGGCCACTGTATATAATTAGATATATCAAGTTACTGGAATTTGAGTCAGAAATCTGGATTCGAAGTGTGAAGTGTATGGTTATTACTGATAGAATTGCAAGGAACACTGACTCATGGATTCTAATAAAGACTACGTGGGTACACGTTTCTGCTGTCTTTTCTTACTTTAATTTTCTTTATTGCTAATGCGCTGTGAATATGAAAAGCATTAATATAAGCCTATACATTAAGCAAAATCCAGAAGAAGCAAAATGCGCACTTAAATAAAGCTGACAGATTACAAAAATGCAGGTGTCAGGACTGGGTCTTCACTCCCCTCTAGCCCCACCTATGATAAATTCAGTGTGGTTTGCCCCTGGGTTGCCTGAAACATGAAGTGTTTCAGTGTTGAAGTTGTTGGGTTAACTAGCTTGTAGAACTCTGCTTCTTCCTAACACTGACATTGGCTGTATTCTTACTGTGACTGCTTGGCAACCAATGGTGGTGGAGATGAACTCCAGGTCACGAGCAAGGTGACCGTGTGGCGCGTGTGCTCTCCTGACACGCGGCTGACCTCCGGGGAGAGCTTGACCGGCCCGAGGGTCCCACTCTCCTCGCCACGCCACATCCCTAGGGTTTCATTTGCTGGTTTCCTACCAGGCAGAGGCAGATCAGCTTCCCTCTTTCCTCCTGCCGCCTGTTCTTGTGCTTTCCGTTTATTGAATGGGAAAACAACTGGCCAGTCTTCTCTTCAGGTTAAAGGCCCTAATCAGGCAGTTTGGGCAACGAGATCAATCATTTCACAATAGGGATTCGTCCATATAACAACAAAGTGAATCAGCATAATACACGACACAGCATTATCACATAATTACACAATATTTCATGTCGCCCACATTGTTCTTCACTTTCCAAACTCCCTTCTGTTCAGGAAAGCTGTCCCTAGTTATAATCCCAAACTCTTTTAATCCACCTTGCTTCTGAACCCTTCTAGAAGTTGACATTTTTCTTCTTAGTGACCTATGTAGTGCGTTTGCATTTTGTTATTGCTGCTTACCACGTTGTCTTCTCTGGACTAGGGAACGCATTCCTGAGTTTAGCTTTCTACCATCTTGCACATGGCAAATACTATGCATCTATTCACTAATTAATATCCAAGAAGTTGGAGTGAGCATGGAGTGTGTGTGACAAGAAGGACCAAAGAGTAACAGAATTTCCTGGGAATTTCCATATTCCAAATGGCCCAGATTGAAGCCATCCTTACTTTGTTTCTTCTTTTATTCATCGTCCATCTCTGAGCCCACTTGGTGTACAGACTTACCTCTTGAAAGAGTGCAAGACTACCATAGCTCAGGAGCTTGCACTAAAATGGCGTGAAATGGATAACACACGCATAATAAAAATATTCATTATAACATATAACCAAAAACTGTGATAGGGAAAAACAAAATAGAACAGGATAAGGTATTGGAGGGCTGCTGATGGGAGCTGTGAGGTCAGAGGACACCTTACTATTAAGGTGAGAGTTTTGTAAAGAGTTGAAATAGAAGAGAGGCAACCATGCTGAAGTGGCAAAGTTCGGGACTCAGAAATTCAGTTCAAAGCACCACAATATAAGCACTGTTGTAGAATATTATTTTAAGATGTGTTATATTTGTTTATGCTGTGGAACATTTGTTTAACGATAAAAAAATGTGTTACATTCTTTTATGTTACATTTATTTAACTCTGTGAAGCTGTGATTTTGCCTACCGAAAACACCTGGCTGGTCTAATAAAGAGCTGAACATCCAATCACAAGGTAGGAGAAAGGACAGGTGGGGCTGGCAGGCAGAGAGAATAGATAGGAGGAGAAAAGAAAAGGTTCAAGGAATTAGAAAAGGAGCAGTGGCCATCAGGGGCCAGCTATCCAACCACGCAATCAGACATTGGTGGAATAAGGAAAGAACAGATATACAGAAACAGAGAAAGGTAAAAGCCCAGAGGCAAAAGATAGAATAGTTGAAGTTAAGAAAAACTGTCTAGAAACACACCAAGCTAAGGCTGGGCATTCATACATTAATAACAAGCCTTCGTGTGCTTATCTGGGATCTGAGTGGTAGGCCCCCCAAAAGAGCAAAAGCATAAAGAGTAACAAAAATCAACAACAGATGACCATGACCGGACAACAAGTTCAGACAGAGTGAAAGAGAGGGAGAATAGTACGGGAAGGAGTGAGAGAGGTCACAAGGTGTATGTATCGGGGACAGAGGAATGGTATAGCTTTCATCTTAAAATATTTACTCTAGATTGATGCTATGACAATGTCGAGGAAGGAAGACTAATTAAGAGATGATTGTAGTAGCGTTGATGAGAGACAGGAGTAGCAGGAACCAGCGTAACATGATTTCGTTCTAGTGAGTGGTTTGTATTCAAGATAAGTTTGCAAAGTATGGACAAGAGAATTTCCTGGTCAGACATGGGTGTCTCGTGGAGCAAATTGTGCCCTTTCTTCAGATGTTGAAGCCCCAGCCTCTAATATGATGACGTATGGACACAGGGACTTTGAGAGGGAGTGTAAATGGGAGGAGCAAAGATGGCGACAGAATGCATTTGTCAGAAATTGCTGAATTGTGAACGACATTGATCCAAGCCACACTTAATCTATTGTTTCTTTCATTCACCAAATCCTGATTGAGCCTCTTTGGGAGAGAAATCAGATTGGATGAAGTGATGCCCTCGTAACAGAATGAGTACTCCGGAGAACAGACACCAGAGACATTTTCGTCTTTGCCTGGTGATCACACAGGTCATGTGACCATGACCACAGCCTGAGCATGGGGGCCCTCACCGGAAATGAACTAAACTGACACCCTTATCCTACACTTATAGGTCCCAGGACTGTAAGAAAACACAGTCCTTTATTGATGCTGTCTAAATCTGGCTGCTTTCATCCTCAGCTGAGCTGACTAACACAGGCTAAGAGAAAACAGAGGAGACAAAGATGCCAAGGACTTCAGCGACGCCAAGGCTGCCCTTGCATTCAGCTGAGATGGAAATGATAGTGAGAGAAAATCCCGGAAGGAAAACCCCGTAGCTCAGTTCTGCACGTGGTAACTCAAAAATTGTCATTGAAATTAGAGGAGACGTGGAGTAAATAACAAGATTAAAAAGTTTCCAGTGTAGGTACAAGGTCATCGCCGGAGCAGAGCTGTGGCTTTTAAAGGCACAGAGGCAGTCCATTGGCTCCTGCAAAGTAGTTATCTCTTTCTCAGAGCTTACCGAACAGACTAGGTTGAGCAGAGCATCTTGGCTACTCTGGTGGGACCTCCTCCTCCTCTGGTGGGTCCTCTGGTGGGACCACATACTCCTCGTGTGTATCAAACATCTACCACACAGGAATATCTGTTTCTTAACATTGACTTCCGATCCTTAACCTGGATTTTTTCCTGCAAGTCAGTGGCAATCAATGAAGCGTGATAGAAAGTCCCCTGAGGGTGAGAAGTTGACTTCCTTTGATTTTGATCACAGCTACCACCTCATCATTGTCGGTGTTTCTGAGTGATAGAACATTGGACGTGTTTGTATACTAATATCTTAAATCTACAGATATTTTAATTTTCTGTATATGATAAATGCTTTGGAGAAAAGGCTTTAGGGACTAAGTTATGATACCCAAAGCATCACTGTCACTCACAGTTTGGGGAATAAAACTCTATAATTTGGCCAACGGTGATTTCTCCAAAATGTACCTGTTCTAGATACTAACTCAAAGAGGGTGCGAAGACTTAGTCTAGTAGAATCTCATTAATGTTGGGTACCTAGAGCTTAACAGAATAAAACAAGTCAAGAGACACTGACTTGACGCTCTCGTTGTCGACTTCTTACGTTGTATTTCTACAGAACAGGAAATGTGGAATTGAATAATTAGAAATAAAAAGCTTATAAACAACATACAACAGAGCCATAAACATTTTCTGGGAAAGAAATGTTAGGGGGCGGGAATAGCACGTTATGATGACCTAATGCCAGAGGATGAATGCCGGATCTGGAGATATGCAGCTCACGAGCCTTGAAATAAAGCTTGGCCCTTAAGAGGGCACTTTGACACCACCAGGGTGTGTTCAGCTTGAGAGCCACACTTTTTTCTCCACCTTTTATTTCTTTTTCAGAAAAACAGAAATGCTAACAATACCTTGGAAGGTGAAAGAGTGAAGAAAAGAGATTATGCTAAGAATTGTATTAAAAAGAATTCTTCCTTCGCTTCACAGCTAATATCAACTTGTGAGTGAGTACATGCAATGTTTGTCTTTCTGGATCTGGGTTACCTCACTCAGGATGACTTTTCTGATGTCATTGTTTTTAAATGTACTACATTTCCTTTATCCATTCTTCAGGAGGGACATTTAAGTTGTTTCCAGGTTCTGGTTATTATGAAAAAAAACTGCTATGAACATAGGTGAGCAAGTGGTATGATTGAGCATTTTTTTGGGTATATGCCCAAGGTTAGTATAGCTTGGTTTTGAGGTAGATTGATTCCCAATTTTCTGAGAAACCACCATATTGATTTCCAAAGTAGCTGTACAATTTGTACTCCCACCAGCAATGGAGGAGTGTTCCCCAGGCTACAATCCACAGCCCCAGAGTTGTTAGGTAACAAGAAGGCCCAAAGAGGGACACATGGATTTCCCTGGGGAGGGGAAATAGAAGAGATATCCTATGTAAGCTGGGAGTGGGGGGGTGGAGAAATGGGGTTATGGGAACTTGAGAGGTTGGGTAGGGCTGGTTGGGGGTAGGACAGAGGGGAAGAGTAAGGAAAGAGATGTCTTAATGGCGGACATTTCAGGGTCAAGTAAAACCTGGTGCCAGGGAAATGTCCAAGAATCCACAAGCATGACCCTAGCTAAGACTCCTATCAATAGTGGAAAGAATGCCTGAACTGGCCATTTCCTGCAATCTGATTGGTGACTACTTTGTCATTAGGGAGTCTTTATCTAGTAACTGATGGAAACAGATGCAGAGATCCACAGCCAAGCTCCGGGAATCCTGTTGAAAAGATGGAGGAATGATTGGATTAGCCAAGGTGGTCAAGGTCATCTCAAAAGAACCCACAGAAGCAACTAAGCTGGGCTCATAGGAACTCACAGACTCTGGACTAGGGAGCCTGCATGGGACCAATCAAGATCCTCTACATATGTGTGACAGTTGTGTAGCTTTGTCTATTTGTTGGACTCCTAGCAATAGAATCAAGGCCAGTCCTTAGCGCTTGGGCTGGTTTTTGGAAACCTATCCTCCATACTGGGTTGCCTCATCCAGCCTTAATACAAAAGAAGGAGCTTAGTCCTATCTCAACTTGATATGTTGTGTTTTGTTGACAGCCATAGAGACCTTCCCCTTTCTGAACAGAAACAGAGGAGTGGATGGGGGGGAGGAGAGGTAGGAGGAAAGGAATGGGCGGATAAGAGGGAGGGGAAGCTGCAGGAGTGATGTAAAATAAATGAAAACAATTAATAAAAAGAGAAAAGAAACACTTTCTGGGACAGGAGTAATAACTTATTGCCTAGGAGTACCTGCTTTGTAAATACAAGCATGAAGGCCTGAGTTAAGAACCCTGGCATCCACATTAAAAGTCAGGCTTAGCCATAGTACCTGCAAGAAGTCTTTGCGGGTGGAGACAGGAGGTTCCTTGGGAGTTGCAGGGCACCAACCAAACTACAAGTTCACTAAGAGACCATGTCTGAAGAAAATGAGGCAGAGCACAACATCTGATGTCCTCTTCTGGCCTTTGTGTGCCCATGGCCACATGCACCACTACATACATGTGCACGTGCACTGCACACAGATGCTGCACTCATATGCATACAAAATAAAAATAAGATCAAATAAAAGCACATTTGCTAAAATGCTATGCAGCTGCAAGATAAGAATTATTTTATTTCTGATAAATAACTTATTTATTAGTTATTTATTGTCTTACAAATATGAATTATGACTTGCAATAGAAACTTTCAATTTCTGTATCAGGATACCTAACAAAGGCCTTCTCAGTAATTCTGCTGATAAAAACCTTGATACTTACACACAGGGGCATCATAGCTATTCATTTTGGTGGTGTGAAAGCTGCTCTATGCCCAGTTCACTGACCTTCAGGCACATAATTTTGCAAAACATGTATTTGTTAAGGCACAGAAGTCATTCAAAATATACACTTTACTTCACTCATGGATACTAACATGAAAACCTTTGATTACAATCATCACAGTGTTGACAAGAGTTGGCCCACTCCCTCCCCATATGAGGTCAAAAGCTGCTTCTAGACAGGCAAAAATGTCTCACTGAACACTAGGCGACACAGCTCATGAAAAATTCATCGTATTGCCTTTCTCTTCTTGTGATAAGACAGATGTAAAACCAGGCCCGTCCTCCCATGAGATCTTTCTCATGGTATTTAGGAAATGAACTTGGAAGTACCCGAGCACACACTCGCAAGCTCACAGTGTCCTGGGCTTGACTAGAGCGCTATAGGTGAAGCATGTCTCGCGCCTCAGATCAAAGGTGCCGCGCATTTTAGTGACAGTATCTTTAAATGCGGAAGACCACCTGGCAGTGTGTGTTAGGCGCTCACACTGCTGACGGGGTTGCGGGAGATGCCGGGGGAATGTCGACTGTGTAGAAACCAGGCTCGTAATTATTCGTGAAACTTCAGGAAATAAACATTCACTTTCGAGAAATTGTTTTCAGCTGCTTTGAAGGCAAGTGGCAGCTAAATTACAGTTCGGGGAAGGGGAAGTTTCCATTTTCTAATTTGATGCATTCTGATGCATTAGGCGACATTATCCAGACTCCGGGCTGCCACATGCGGTCCTGCTTCAGATCCCCAGGCTGAGCACAGCTCACAGGGCTGGGTGTCCAGCCCCACTGTGCGCCGAGTGCTCTGTGAAGATAGCGCCTCAGAACATGGGGCCATTCTTGGCTCTCATGCTTGGGGTTCCCACAAGTGCTTTTGGCTGTACATACTGTGGTTGCTTCCCCCATCCCCCGCCTTACATCTTCTTCATGCCAAGTAGTGATCTGTATGGAAAGTGCTGGCCCTGCTGAGGGACAACCTCAAACTCATTTTCCCATGGCTTTGCAGGGAAGTCAAGGCTAGCTGGAGGGGTGGAAGGAAGAAATGACGTGGGTTAAAAAAGCACGTCTTAGGTGCTTGCATGTTGGCAGAGGCTGTCAATACAATAAGGGACTGATCTCTGACGGTCTAAGAAAGAAGAAAGGAAATTAAGTTTTATTAAAAGAGATAACAGACCTGCTATCCGGCAGGCGGTTTCCTATTGCCTGCTGGGTCTCATAATGAGGATTCCCAGCCCGCAAATGATAAAATGTCAAAAAGTGGCGGCGAATGCTCAAGGAATGTCATAGAAGACTCATTTTAAATGACGTGTGTGTGTGTGTGTGTGTGTGTGTGTGTGTGTGTGTGTGTGTGTGCGCACTCGTGCATGTAGAGGACACAGGTCAGTATCAGGAGTCTTCCTCAATGACTTCTACATCCTTTTGAGACAAGGCCTTTCACTGAACTTGGAGCTTAACTGTTCATCCAGAGAGGCTGATCACCGGGCCCCAGGGATTGTCCTGTCTCTACTCTCTTTTGGCCCCAGTGCTGGGGTCAGCTGTGCAGCCCTCCTCCCAGCTGGAGATCCGAACTCGGGTCCTCATGCTTGAAGGACTAGCCCTTAACTGACTGAGCTATCGCCTCAGTGTCAGATATTGCATATTTGTGGAACATTTCTTTAAGACACTCCAAGAAATGCATCCGGTTTGACACAGAAATGGAAACTCTACGGTGGACCAGTGAGTAAGTAAAGGCACTTGCTACCAACCCCGAGGACCTGAGTTCAATCCCTGGAAGAGCAACCCCTGCAAATTGTTCTGTGATCTCCACAAATTCCTGGAGACACACACACACACACACACACACACACACACACACATACACACACACACACACATACACACACACACACACACATACACACACACACATGCACACATACACAGACACACACATACACACACACACATAAACACACCCACACACACACATACACACACACACATACACACATACACACACACACACACACACACACACACACTTCGTTTTCTTTTTGTTTTTTGGCCTTAACCCAGCCTGATTTGACTTACCATGAATAAGAGATATGCATTCAAAATGAAAAATGTTTCATACAGTAATTTTATACATAATTAAGTCAACATTTCTGGCTGAGGTTACTGTTCATTACAAGAAGTTTAAAATAATATTTTCTAATTCTTTCTCATTAGGAGCTTATATTACTATCTATTATGTTGCCAAGTAACTGAAAAAAATTAAAAAAAGATATTAAAAGTTATCCTGAAGGCAAATTTTTATTTTATTAAAACATTTATTTGTTTTTATCTTATGAGTGGTGTTTTTGCCTGCTATGCACCATATGCATTCCTGGTGCCCAAGGAGTCCAGAAGGGGGTGTTAGATTACCTAGAACTGGAGGTATAGGCGTGAGCTGCTGTATGGACGCTGGGTATCGACCCGGGTCCTCCAGCAGAGCAGCAGCCTGGGCTCCTAATACTGGGTCATCTCTCTAGCCTCACCCTTGAGAATGGACAAGGTCCCCTTCAGACAAATCTTCCTTTGCCTCCCAGAGTTTACAGTAAAACGAACTGACTGAATTAGACCCTCTTCAAAACTCTAAATGATTCTTTTGGCTTGAGTGATTTCATTTTTTTTTAAAGTATGAATGGTCCAAATAATTGAGAATGGAGCAAAATAGGAGATGGAGGGGAGGCCTGGCCAGAGTGGTCAGGCCTCCCCGTTCCTGCACGGATGGAAGATACAGATGCACCTGTGTGCTCCAGGACTCGGACTTGGGAACAGCCAGAAACTCCTGACGGAATCTCTATCTCTTTATATTTCTTAAGCTTAGTGTGAAATGTTCCTGGGTTGCATTGAAAATTGATTTTTTTTTCTAAGTAGATTTGCAAATTCAGATATTTTGAACCATGGTTGGCTGATTGCACGGTTCTCAGTGGCGAATCCCCGAATCCTGGGGAAGTGAGAGACTGGCAGGCATGGGAACAGCCAGGGTCTGTGCACACACACTCCAATTTCCAGTGTAATAGGTTATCTGGTGTGGAAAGGGCTGCGGCTCGGGTGAGAAATTGGAGAACATTATTATTTGAGGGGCGAGAGATGAGGACAGCTGCTTTGGAACGTGAAGTTATTTTTGTGGAACCAAAGACCACATTGCGTAGTCTGCCGAAAATTGTGACTGATTCTGAATTTATTTTGAAAGTTCTCAGCGAGGAAGGCAACAAGTATTATATTTACATTGTCTTTAAAACTGGTAGGGAATAATGGATATAAATTGACAAATTTGGTTACTACATCTATCTTTTACTGTGATAAAATGCTTTTTAAAAAAATCAAGATTGTCCCAGTGTATTGGCATAACATTTTACCTATTCAACAGGAAAGCTTTGACCAGAAGTTATCAACATCTCTAAGTTATAGAAATACAAGACATTTAAATGTCTCAAGTAGGATTCTGGCTCTCTGAATTTATATTTAACCACCCTAGCCTTTTGGCGTGAGGATTACGGATGGCGCCACCTGGCTTGCATGCACAGCTAGGCTGATTGAATGGTTTTAGGCAGCTGCTCAGCTGCTCCAGGGGACTATGGGAAGGTTAGACTTCAAGACAGCTTTGTACAGGAGAAGACTGAGTGGGGAACAGGAATATGGAATGGGCTGGGTTTTTGCTCTAAACTTTAGAGTCTAAAACAGTGGTTCTCCGCCTGTGGGTCATGATCCCTTTGGGACTGAACAACCCTGTCACGGGGGGCGCCTAAGACCATTGGAAAACACAGATATTTACATTACCATTCATAACAGTAGCAAAGTTACAGATATGAAGTAGCAAAGAATTTCATGGTTGGGAGTCACAACAGGATGAGGAACTGTATTAAAGGGCCGCAATGTGAGGAAGGTTGAGAATCGCTGCTCTAAAGCGAAGCAGTGTGTGTGGTGGGGGTTCTTGTCTGCATCCCAATTCGTACTCGAGGTCTGTAAGAACTCTCTAATAACAACTTCAGAAGACGGTGGGATTTGTGGGACTTTCTGAGCTTCCTGTTTCCACTTGCTCCACCCAGTGAAGAAGTCCTCAGCTCAGGGTAGATCCCAATTAGGGTGTTAGGATAATAGGAACTTCATGCCTGGTTCTGTTCTTTCTAAGGCCCTCGTAAGTCTCCGTATTCTTGAATGTCTCTGTTTAGCCTTGTAATGTCTCACCGCTCTGCTCCAAACACTCGGAGGGAACAGTTGTTGCTTTCCTTTGCTTTAGTCCTCTGTTTTGTTGAAGAAAGCACACTTGGTAGCTTTACTTAGTTGCTCACTGAATCATTCTTTCTATTTCTTGATACTTTCTTTTATAATATCCTTTCTCTGCCCCCTTTCACCATGCTTGCTAATGGATTAGCCCAAGACTTCATGAAAGCTAGTCAATAGTACTACCGCTGAACTGTGATCCTAGGTTAGCTATTCCTAACCTTTCAACAGGTCAAAGACTGGGACATAAAGCATTAGTTGGACTAGATTACAGGAAATGACCAGGGAATGAGCTTATAAACCCATGCCTAGTCTATCATTAAATAGGCCAAGTGCTCTGGGAAGGAAGAGGAAGGTGTTTGGGCACAATAGAGTCAAGGTAATAAAAACTTCTTCAAAATCCCAGAAGAAGGAATGTTGGTAAGTATATGCACTAGTCTCAGATTCAAACACCACAGAATGATAAAGTGACATCCTTGGTTTGACCTTCAGTGGCCCAGTTCTGTACTCTAGACAGTCAAATATTCATTGGGTAATTTTGGGACCCAGCATGCAAATTGAGATGAAAGTTGAAGCATCATATATTAAAGCTAGCTATGACATTGCCTTCCTTTTTCATATTTTTAGATGTCTCTGTTTGTTTTTCCTACTCAACTTCTGAAAACTTTTATTGGACAGATCATCCTTTTGGAAGTTTTTGTATTAACTGTTATGGTTTGAAACTAAAACATCCTCCACAGTTTTGTGTTCAGACTATTTGTGCCCTGGATAGTAGAACTGCTTTGGGATGGGGTAGAACCTTTAGAAAGGAGAGCTAACTGGTAGAAGTAGTTTACTAGATGTGTATTTTATCATGTATGTATGTAAATATGTATCATCTACCTGTCTATTTATGTATTATCCATATATGTATGTAGTATGTATGTATGTATGTATGTATGTGTCTATCTATCTATCTATCTATCTATCTACTTATCTCTTGTTTTGTTTTAGCTAAGAGTATGTGGGGGCAGAGATCAATGTTGGAGGTCCTCTTCAATTGCTGTCTGCTTTATTTTCTGAACCGGAAACTCATAAATATGACGAGACTGGTTTGCCTTCAAGCTTTGATGGTCTCCGTGTCTCTGCCTCCACGGCACTGAGATTATAGCTGTGCACTGCAGTCTTGGCTTCTAATTTTATACAGATGCTGGAGATTTCCACTCAGTTCTTAATGCTTGGAGGGCAAGCATTTTTCTGCCAGGAGCAGGTCTTCGACAATTGAAGCTCAGCCCCTTGTCTCAGCCTCTCTTTCTTCCTGATCCATCGCAATGTGAACAGCCTGTGCCATATAATACTTCTGTATTGGTGGACCAGATGGTTTTACCATCCTTTCTCCACCATGAGAGACTGAAATCTGCTGAACCAGCAATAAAATAGATCGTTCCTTCCTTAATTTGTTTCTGTCAGGGACTTTAGTTACCACGATGAAAGTAGCTACCACGATGGCATTTCTTTTTGACTCCCTCAGATAAAAAGTTATTACTATAAGTGCCTGGTGCCAAGTGACCTTGAAAAGAAGCTTGCATCGTGCATAAGATTAATAATAACTTCGGTGACCTCTTGTTTTTCTAAGCCAAATTGTCACCTTCATGAAATCAGCTGTGCCTGTTTTTAGAAGTCCAGTTACCTGGCTTGGGGACTGTTGATGTCCCAAGGAGGGGCCACAGTGGGTCATTAGACCTTCAACTGCATATTCAGCCGCATTTCATCCATTTGTATGGGATTTCACCCTAATTTGGCCTCCAGGTCTAGGGAAGGGGCTATAATATGTGGACTACAGAAAACTTTGAAAAATAGGCTCCACTTGTGTGGCTCCGGGGAAGCCATTATTCATTCTGGATGAAGATGCTTTGGGATCCCCTTGCTCCTGTCAGTAACCACATACCCATGCTCTGTAGGCAAGCCCAATAAACTCATTGGTGCTCCAGGGTGCATTTTGGTGGAATTGCCCTTTGCTTTTCTATTGGAGTCTTTGTCTTGAATTGTAGATATTCACATCTCCTGCAGGGAAGGGATTTCAGCAACAACTCTGTAGGGGCAAGGTTTAATACTTCCTTTATGAAAACCTAGGAGTAGAACAAATTAGCATGACTTCTAACTAGTACATTCATTTGTACTCTCAAGCAATTACATTTTAATTTAACTTTCTTATACTAGGACCTGTTAGTCTTTCAGAATGGCGTCATGAGAACACAGCCAGTCAGAGGCATGTAGTAAGTGCACACTCTACACAGAAGACAGAAATTGCTGTCTATCATGCATTAGCACATTCTTCTTTGTTCATCGAGCCGGAGTTGCATATCAAATCATTGACCTTAATTTTGTTTCAGGATGGCAATGGATGCGCTCTGTAGCTTATTGGTTAGAGAAATTGGCCTACAGATACTGGTTCCCTCTCAAAAATGGTTGAGAATATAAAGACAGACAAAAGTAGAGTGTACCAACAGCGATCCAGGAGACCAGCAGTTGTTCACTACTGCTGAAGAATAAAATAATAACCCGATGAAGTCAATTCTGCATTTATCCACCCAAGATTCATTTATAAGGCAATTTATTGTCTTCATTTATTTTCTGAGAACAAAACCAATAAGTAGTACACTTAAAATTGTCCGTATCCTAGAAGTTTTACCTATATCTCACTTGAGGGTAATAACTTTGATGGGGGGTAAGCTGGAGGGTCCTTTGTTCCTAGTGAAAAAGAACATTAGGACACAGGATGTCAGAGGACTGTGATCTGCCATCTGTCCAGGTGACCTCTGGGTTGCCTGCTCTCCGCCCCAGTTATGAAATCTCTTGCATGCCTGTTAAGGGGACGAACCGCACCATCTCAACTTTCTCCTCCGTGTGGTGTTCTTTACATTTCCACCACTTCATCATGTTATTGACTTGATTTCCTTAGCATGTATCAATGTGAGCACACATCTAGGCCTTGTGGCAATCTGTCAAGACCTTTTAACACAACACTGGAGAGAATCTCAAATTTCCATGTCCAAACATGTAGCTGGTCTCCACAGAAAAATTAGATGTAGGTCAATAGTTTTGGAAATAGACTGTATCAGAATCATTATACTACTTACCAGCCAAATACCATACGTTCCCAGTATCATTGTCTACTGCCTGCTTTGTGGGAATACTTAAGCAAATAATACTAAGATCAGTATAATATTCCTAGTGATTTTGGTTTTCATTCCTTTGCAGCTAAAATTAAAAAGAAAGTTGAAATTACAAAAGGATTTCATCTACAAAGATGAGTAGCCAGAAAAATTTGGCTCAAGAATAATCTTGTTCTTAGTTCAAAATACTTTGTTTAATGAATATTGCCCTCCCTGTTCAAAGGTATTATTAATTAACTGACTGAATGGATACCTAATGAGTCCTTGTTTTATTACAAGATTTCTGGATGCTCAAATGATAAGAACACCCTCAAGAAGTTCTAGAACATGTCCAGTGGGTAAAAGCTTTTGTCAGGCATGCATAAAGACCTGCATTGGGATCCCCACCAGTCAGGTGTCGGCTGGGTGTGACCATGTGTTCTTGTAATCCTAGTGCTGGGGAGAGGGAGATGGGCTGATCCAGGAATTTCAGTGACCAGCTGGTCTAGCCTAAACAGTGAGTTCCAGGTTTAGTGAGAGACCATATCTTAAGGGAATAATGTTTAGAGTGACCGTTATGGCCATCCATCAACCCTGTTTGCCTCTGTACATGTTACATCTCTGTACACACAAGTACATAAACACAGATAACACACACACAAATACACAAATAGACTTTTTATTTATAAAGAATTATAATGTAAATTTAGCCCTGTCTTCAGGACTTTTCCATTTGTCAAAAGTCAGTTTGATTTCCTGGTAATCAATCAAAAACCAAATCATAACATTAAAATTGGAACAGCATTCATGAGCAGCATCTGAAACAAACTGTGTCCATTTGAATCAGCCAAATGCTGCCCTCAGCTAAGGATAAAAATGAATACGTTTTCCCAAGATAGACAAATTAATTCATAGTTTATGACTGTAACCTTTCAGACAGATGAGTCACTATCCATCCTTGTTATATGTATTGTACCCATCTATTCTATTTCCCACTATAGTTTCTAGTAAAACAGAGAATTCATATAGCCGTGATAGGGTTAGTAACAGGTCATCATAGTTCAGGCCATAGAGTGAAGAGCCAACAGCATGGCCATTTCCTTTGGTCTTCAGTAGAAATGCTCTCTACAATTACTGCCAGATTCGTCCTCCCCCCTCCTCCTCCTCTCAGAAGAAAGAGATGTGTTGTCGGCATTCATTTGCTAAATGTGTTCTCATGGCACACCCATAGTAGACCTGCCGCTGGTAGCTAGCTATTCCTGAAGTTCCTATGATGTGCTGAGCACATGGTGTTGGTGAAAAACCCCCTGTGTGCTGGGTTCCCCATCAATACCAACAATGGGGGTCACATCCTAGAAACAAATTCAGATCTATAGCCTTCCCCACCCGTCGAGCTACCCAGAGTATCGTGATTTCTGCTTAGGAGAATCTGCACAAGCCTGCTCCAAGAGTTTCCCGAATTTCCAAAGTGGGAAACGCTTCCCATTGAGAAAATTAGTTTTCACAGAAACAAACTAGTTCCTTTGCTTCAGAAGCTGCTGTTAATGAAACACAGGAAGACCTAGGCCCTAGGCTCACCCCGAAAGTAAAGGTGTTCTAACAGGACACTTAGAAGACATCTCACAGCAACCATGTCTTTGATCACCCTTCCTTACTTGTGGTGTTGAAAACATGTAAAAACCAAAGATCTATTTAGAGGGAAAAGCTGTAAATGGGTTATTTCACCTAAATGAAATGCAATTTTATCTGAAAAGACCCTTTTTTCTTTCTGTGCGAGGCAACAGTAATTTAATTTAGGAGACTGTTAACCTCCAATGTAACAAATATATAAATCATATTAAGACCACCTTGAAGTTTGTAGTGTGTGATGCGATAGATCCCAAGACCATTTGCAAAGCCCAGCTAAGTGACTTATGCAAAATGTACACCAGATAGCAAAGAAGGGAATCAAGGTTAATTAAAAGCAAACACTGTCCATGATCCTCTTTCTTTCTTTCTGTAGTTGTCGCCTCATACAGAACGCTTCAGAGCAATTTTCTTGACCATTCTATCAAGATTTTAGTTTCTTCCTTGTGTCTCTCGTTGTCAGACACACTCTTCACGAGTTTAGAAGCCACCAAAGAGACCTTAAGTTTGTTTTAAAATTTCAGGCAACTCTGAAATATTTAATGAAAAATTTTGCCAATGTTAAGTTCATAAACTTCTAATTTGGTAAGATTATAACAAACCAATGATATCACCCCACATTAGAAAAATTGAAATGATTTGGATCAACCATTATCACATTTCATACATGAAACAAGCACTAGGTTTAGGCCTCAGAAAACTTCAGCAGTGTTTGAAACAATTCATATGAGGAATTCTTTTATTCTTTGTGGATTTTTTTAAAAAAATTAAAACAATTTAAACATTTGGGAATACTGTAAGAAGCACACATTTCATGTCTATGGAACAATGAGATATCCCATAACTCTTGTAACGCATCTCCTTATTGATTTCTTTCCTATTGAATACAGTAATGATCTCTGCCAATGATGACAACCTGCTTTTTTCAGTGGTATCTCTAAGTCAAAACAGCTGCTAGATGTGTGTTTCCCCAAAGCTTGGTGTCTTGCACCATTGAGTTATTGCGGCCTGCCACACATGAAAGCCGGAACTCCTGTCTGTGTGACTAAGAAGATTGTGGAGGCTGTAAACAGAGCATCTAACTGTTTCTGTTATCCGCATTCCAAGAGCCACAAGGTGCTTTGGGAGTCTGCTCCTTCAGATGTGTAGATATTTGGGCTCAGTATGCACTGACCCATGGGTCCCCTTCTTAATTTGGGTCTCTTCTATCTGCAGACATTGAAAATTGTAGAAAAGTAGCAAAGCCACTGTGATAAACAGCCATTGCATCTACACAGAAATCTTTGAACTTAAGTTTATTATTATTACTAGTATTATTATTTTAGTGTTTCAAGATAGAGTTTCTCTGTGTGGTCCTGGCTGTCCTGGAACTCACTCTGTAGACCAGGCTGGCCTCAAATTAACAGAGATCCTCCTACCTCTGCCTCCTGAGTGTTGGGATTAAAGATTCCACCACCTCCTGATTTATAAATCTTTAAGAAACTTCTTTATCTTGTCTTGATGTTTCTAGGGAATAGAGCACAACTTGCGAGTCACAGCTAGTCCCTGACCCCAGTGAAAGCAAAACGAATAACATACAAAAATAAACTTAAAAATGCATTCAGTCCAAAGTTTTAAAGGGCAATTTAGGGGGAAATAGGCACTAAGGGACACTTGAAGGTGAACAAAATTAGTTTGCTTTGGAAGAGAATAGAAGATAAGATTTGCATAACTAGATATAATAATGTGGTAGATAAGATATATATTGAGGACTACTATAATCCCAGAAAAGAAGAGCAGAAGAAAGAGAAGTGAGCCAGGAGAAAAGAAAAAACAGCGTGAAGAGAGAGCTATCTCCAACTGGCCACCTGGACAAGAGCTCGTCCTGTGAGCAGGGTTGAGCTGTTTGAAAACATAGCAACTCTCATGCCTCAAGACTGCCTTTAGGAAAGGAGAGTAAAGGACACATCTGCTGTCTCCTCACTTAGCTAGTGTCAATGTTCCAGGTCCTACCCAGAGAGTGTCACTATCCCTACACTGAGCTACGAGGAACCACTGGAGCATCTAAGGCACCACGGCTTTAGTTGGCAGATGGTGTGACTGAGCCTACATGGTCTATTCCTGGATCTGTATATGGGAAGTTACACAAGTCACTGTTTGGGCTGTGCCAGCAAGTCGAACGCGAGCAAAAACTGACCTTGTGTGAAGAGTAAATCCAGAAGGAAAGTTAGATTACCCAGACAAAATAATCAGTTGCTTCCTTCTTGGTGTTTCTATAGGTTTTTTACCTGCCAGTTTTATTTCCTAACTCATTGTACCCAAATTATTTATGTGTGTGTCTGACTCTTGTGAAAATATTTTGAAATCTTTAGGTAATGTAGCCTTTCTTCTATTTCTTGGGAGTAATTAATCGAGTTTAGACCAGTCCACACTGAATAAATAGTTTGATTCTCTTTGCTCTCAAAAAATCCTAATTTAGATAGGGAATTATAGAATCATGGTCAAGACAGAAAGTATGTTGGTACCTTATTTAATATCTGGGCCATGGTATGTAATTAATAAGAGGTTTACTGGTTGTTATAAAACAAAATCGTAAAAGTTAAAGAGGAAAGACATATTAGCAATACTTTCTAAATTAGAAAATAATTACTTCAGTAGTTCCACAGGAAGAAAATAACAACTGCACAATTTAAAGGTTTCTAATTCACGATTTCAAGTTTTGGTTACTGAGAGAATTGCAAGAAGGAGATAATATTAGTTGATAAATAAGCAATAAATACAACTTAACCAGTGGTCATTTGTGTCAGAGGCTGAGCCCTTTGCATGTGGAATCCCATTTCTAACATGTACCACTGGTGCCTACACACAACATGGCTTGTTCTTTTCTAACAAAGTAGTCATCTTGTTGGGGATAGAAATATGCCCAATCTCAAATCTCCACAGCAGCCTATCCTCTCCTGCAGCAAGGGGTGGCCATGAGACACAGAAATAGCCTTTGGGGTTTCTCTGGCTCTGCCAGCTGCCCATCAGGGTAAGTACGGCAGTAAAGGCACTTGCTTCCAAAGCAACAGATCCCCTTATTCCCTTATTCAAGATATTTGCATGCCTTTATCACCGTTCTCTGTTTGAAAGCTTCAATCAACTCGTTTTTGTTTTTGTTTTTGTTTTTTTTCACTCTGATCTTCTACCCAGTACACACTTGGAATTACAAGCTCGAATATCACACGACATTCTGGACAAGACTTTATGATTGGGTTTTCAAACTGCCTGGCGCAACTCCATTGGCAGATGCAGGACAGGCAGTAGGTGTGGCTGCAGCTGGAGAGAATGGCAAACCTCCCCCAGAAGCTGATGCCTTCTTCAAGATCACCTCCGTTCAGATGCTGCACACTGTGTCCTGGTTCTCCTGGAAGACACAAGCCTTTTCCATCTCGTGTTCAAATGTTGACATACACATCTCATGAGCTTTCTTTTGTTCTGGGTCAAAGGGGTGCAGAACTTGTAACCTGTAGAGCTCACACATGCAGGAAGACTCAGGCATCTCCAAACAGGCATTCCCCAGCCGCAGCACAGAGGCACAACTGCTGCTCACTGCTATAGGAGTTGCTGACATCCAAGCCATCCAAGCCACTTCTGATGGCATCTGGATAGGAATGGGGCTTTGTCTCTGGGCTGTTCTGAGGGTCACTGCAGTCACCTGGATTATTCCCTGTGCTCGGGTGAGTCTTATCCTCAGCCAGGCCAGTGAGATTGCATTCTCTGAGCACCAGAGTCTTTTCCTGCTTCTCTGGTTCATGCAAATATGTTCTCATTACAGTGGTGGCGTTGTCAGGAGGAGGGTGAGGATGGGGTAATTTCTCTGGCTGGCAGAGCCAGAGAAACGTCGGAAGCGGCTGTCAAGGCACTTTGAGGTTCTTTAACTCGGTGCAGCTTGGGGATTTTAGCGAGAACTGAGAAACTCCGCAGGTTCCCAGCACAGATTTCGTCTACGTGGCAGAGCTTGGAGACCTCTTCATGCACCTTTCTGGAGTAGAACCATCAGAACCCTAGACTTTGTGCTGACACTTTCATTTTGGACTCTGTGGTCACAGCTTCCCAAGGCAGGCTGAGAAAGCCTGTCACAGACCCAAGGTGGCTGGCGTGGTACTCGGATGTGAGTGTGGTCACGAATCCCCTTGGTCTCTTGATGCTCCACTTTCACAGCCCTGGTGAAGGGAAGGACGTAAGACAACCAGGTCCATGGATTCACTACGTTTAGAGTTAGCTCTTAGTTATGCCTCCAGCCCCTGTCCTGTGGACCAGCTATGTGGTCCAGTTGGTTTAACTGATTGCTTTGAAATGAAACCCAACTGCCGTCTCTCTTTTGTGACTTTCTTAAGCAACAGTAAACTCGGAGCTGCTCATAAAACAGCAGATCTGTTTTTCTTACCAAGACGTACAGCGAGCATCTCTAATGCAGTGTGTTGCGAGCTTGGGATTTGTGCAGCTCTGTAGAGCACACGGTCAACATGGTCATATTGGTGCTGCACCATAGCATAGACTGCTATTGTCTAAGGATGGTCAGGGTTGATTTAATCCCCTTCAGAGTCCCAAGTCAGCGGGAATGTGCAGTTGACAGTTAAAGAGTGGGTCTTGTAGTCCAAGGAGCCCTATCTGTAAAGATCTCCTGGGAAACTCCATCACCATCCTAACCTTGGAATGAGAGCGTAAGACCCTGAGGTGCCACACTCAAACCGCACATTTTCGCCTATAAAGTAGGCTCTACTCTATGCTGTTTTCGTGGTCCTGACCCAATAGTCACTTGTATCTGAGGAGACGTGAGACCAAGACAGTTTGGAAATGTAGTGTGTAGAATCTTGTAATTCAGACCAAGTTTGTTCTAAAACTGAATTTAGTCTTGTAAAAAGTTCTGTAGACAACAAATATTTTATAAATGTACTCCTTTTAGTGTGTGTGGGGGGTGTATGCTTTTTGCTTGGCTGTTCATATAAATGCAGAGAAGGTTCACACAGCACACACCCTCAAAACAAGAAACCAAACAAGTAGGGTGTTCGTGTTGCGAGCTCAGTATTACTTTTGAAGGAGTCAGTAATCATTAAACCTAAATTTAATTTATTTTATTAAAATAACATAATTGAGGAACCATCAGATAACTGTATCTTATCAGGCACAATAAAACCAAAATTAAAACCCCCAAAAGAATAGTCTTTGGATCACAGTAGAAGCTTACTAAAAGAATTTCTGAAAAAGAGGTGCCTTCTAGATGCGAGGGGATCAAGCTTACATCTTCTTTATCCTTCTTCAATGGGATGTCGATGCTACACTTTTAAAAGCAAAATCTCATAACCACAGCTATGAAAATCACACTTGTAGGCTCTGTCGGCATTGACTGCCAAATACCAGACCATGAGAGATAAATCCCTAACTCTCTAAATCACTGTTAATTTCTGCTGATAGCCTGATTTGCACCTTCACAACTTCCGTGGAACATTAGGTTCAATCTTACATCTTTTTGCCGGTGCAAACAGCAGTTTCATCCATCAGTTCACACTGGAGAATTCATTTGAGGATATTTATTGGTCAGCTACCTAGGTACCAAGAACTAGTCCATGATGACACACGAGGAAAACAATACCTTTCATTTTTCGATGCACTTCCAAAGTGTTACTGCTTGCTCACAAATTCATAGAGCTATGCAATTGTAGTTAATCAAACTAAACTAGAAGGATAATCATGTAAACATGAGTCAGACATAATCGGATGAAAATTCTCTAGATACATTAGTTGAGACTAAATGCATAATTTCCCTTTAATTCAATAAAGGAGCAATTTGAAATCCGTATCCTGTGCAGAGAATGTTACCAAAAAAAAAAAATGGGAAAATGTAAGCGCAACCCCTCTAACAGACTGTAGGTTATATTTTAATTAAAACTTTAATTAAAAAAAAAGATTAACAATTGTTGTGACCCAGCAATCCTACCACTGGGCGGATATCCAAAGGAAAAAAATAAATTGTTGGAGAGACATCGGCACTTCCATATCCACGGTAACTTTCTCCATCTTCACAACTATATAAAGTGAAAATGACCTAAGAATTCATTGACTGATGAGACGGTATGGGAAAAGGGGTGCATGTGTACAATGGGATGCTATTTGGTGATTAAAAGAGATTGAATCATGTCAGTTACAACAATGCAAGCCCAGAGAGACAGTTCCTTTACTTTCCTCTACAGTTTCTCTTTAGCATGTAGATCAGGGGCTTTGGACAGTACTGTCAATCTGAGTTCATATCCAAGTGACTTTTCTATCTTGCCAAGAACAGCAAGACTTGGCAAGAAGTGAGGATAAGAAGGCATTGCTTTTCTGGCAGCAGCAAGTGTGTCTTCTAAGAACTGTGGTCAGAGGCTGTAATGAGGCCTTTATACTGAAAAGAAGCTTCTGATTGAAGTCTGAAAAACAAAAGTCAAAACCAGTTACTTTTCTTGATTTTCACAGTTCTTTTTAGTTGGAGAAATTTTTTCTGTTTTCTTTGTTTTTTAAAAATGATAATGCTACCATGAAAAAATAAAGTACATTTTCCAACCATCTAAACAGGTGAACCTGGTGGTTCAAGTAGTCAAATAACGATTTTGAGAGTTAAAGACCACAATACTTACCTTGATCATTCGATAAAAAACACAGATTTGCTTTGCAAGATTTTATGAGGATTTCCTGATAAAGTATGTTATTTTGTCTTCAGATTGTGAATGGCTGAAACACTAATTTGTCAGTGAGAACATTGAAGACTTTTTGGCAAATAATATTAAAAGTAATTAAAATGATGGATTCACACCATGACTTGACTTATGATTCAGACACAACAGCTTGTTCCTTCCAGGAGTTGGCACACTGTAATGTCCATGGATACACAAAATAGGTGTTGAAATGCCTCCTGTCCTGAAGAATGCTGTGGGATAATGTTCTTGTGTACTGTAAAGATTTGTCACTTGTATTGGTTTAATAAAATGCTGATTGGCCAGTAGCCAGGCAGGAAATATAGGCGGGGTGACCAGAGTAGGAGAGTTCTGGGAAGAGGAAAGGCAGAGATGCTGCTGCAAGCCAGAAGTAAATGAAGCAAGATGAGAATGTTTTGCTGAGAAAAAAAATACAAAGTCAAGTGGCTAAACATAGATAAGAATTATGGTTTAATTTAAGTTGTAAGAGTTACTTAGATATAAGCCTGAGCTAATGCGCCAAACAGTTTATAATTAATATAGGTATTTATTTGGTACTGAATAGCTATAGGAACTGGTGGGACAGAAACTTCCATCTACAGAAGAATATGCCTATATGGATGTTGTATGGTTTTGTTGGAATTATTAACTCATCAAAAAACTAATGAGCTTTCCTGAAAGAAATTAAATGTGTTTTGGAGTTCTGAACTACCTGACACCATTTTGCCCCACAGCAGAACTTGTGTTCCACGTGAAAGGACCCAAGGAGCTTCTGATTCTGTCTTTTGTCAGACAGCCTGGCTGGTATAAGGTTGGAGCTTTCATGGGCTAAATAGGTAACCCTAACTGCAAACAGCTCTTCCTCTACATGTAGATATATGTGTATGTATCTTACTTCTCTGTGGATGTTTATAAATGTATCTGAAATTGTAACTGTGTCACAAGTTGAATGCCTTGGTAATGGTTTTAGTCAATTTGCAACATGAGTTTTAGTACTTACTCTACATATGACAGTTCTCTATAGAAATCATAATCTCACCAAGAAGTTCACTCTAAAAATCATAACCACAGAAAATGATAGTGCCTGTAATGACTGCTATTGATACATTTTGTATGAAATAAAACTTATAGGCAAATATGTAGACAATTAAGTATTCAAAGAGAAGAAATGTAAGCAACAAATCCCAGAAAGTAAAGGTTATGACAGTGGCTGATGTGGCTGTAGGCAAATAGTTAGCAGACTTTCCAAATACTCAGTGTTTGATCACTGAGGAAGATAGTGCTCTGTTTGGTAAAGCATGCTCTGCCTTTTGATTCTCCAAAGCATTAGTAACCTTCTGATCCAGTTTTCTAGAAAGAGTTCTCTTATAGCAGACATGAAAAATACAGGGTTCCATGAAACATACTCTCAAAACTGCAAGATGCAGCTGGCCAGGTTAAAGCTTTTCCAATAGAAGCAAGTCAGTGCCTAATCCTCTTAAATATTCTTTAATTTTAGCAGAGATCTAGCATTGTGTAACTTCTAGGTCAACATCCTTACCATTTTACATATTAAGGTTGCATTGTCAGAGCAATTACATCATCTACTTGTGCAACTACAAGTATGGGATACAACATTTATGGGAGAGCTTTTCTCTGAAGTTGTATTTCACCTGGACACATCAAATACTCGTTCTCCCTACAAAATGGAGTTTTTGCAAGGTCTATTATATGAGATAAGGAAAAGCATGAGACATCCAAGGGTGTGACTTGGGAGAGCCTATCCTTTTCACACAGTGGGAGAAAGGGGACTCAGGAATAATGTACAAGTGGGCTTGGCACATTGTACACAAACTGAATAAGTAGAAGGGACAGAAAGCAAGGCAGGAAGCAAAACTGGCTAAAAGAAGCCTCGTGGGGGAGTCAGACCCAGTCCTGAACCAAGAAAAGCAATTGTGTGGGTGGCTGGTGCACTCAGTCCAGGGCCTCATAATTATTCTGCCCCTGCTCCTTCGGTCCTTTATTCTTTAATAGTAAAACATTTCTTTCCCGTTGGCATATCTAGATAGGTATTGGGGAGATGGCTCAATTGATAATGTTGTCCCAGGTAAAACCTCACAGACATTATGGCCACCTGTAATCCTAATACTCAGGAGGCAACGATGAAGGATTTAATGGGGGCAAGTCAACTAGCAATACCTGTTGTAGTCAGAGAGCTCAGAATTCACCATGCAATCCTACCTTAGTAATGAAGTAGAGAACTTCAAGGAAGACACTCGATGTCTTGCATGTGCACCTGAACACACACACACACACACACACACACACACACACACACACACACACACCTACACATTCCCACACATGTGAACAGGCATACACACATACATACAAAAATTAAAAATTAATTGCCTATACTCTCATGTTGTATTAGTTACTTTTTGATTGTGATAAAATACCATGACCAAAGGCTATTCATGAAAGAATTAAAATTGGCTAACAATTCCAGAGGGCTAGATGTCCATAATGGCAGGAAAGGAATGGCTGTGGAGGCAGGAAGTTGAGAGATCACATCTCAACTGCACACAGGAAGCAAAGACAGTAAACTGGAAGTAAGGAAATACTATATATTCTGAAAGCCTCCCCAACAGCATCTGTGACATACTTTCTCCTGCAAGGCTTCTATCCCAAAAGTTCCTTAACCTCCCCAGGAAGAGCCACCCAGTGGGGATCAAGAATTTGATTATGTGAGCCTATGGGGGACGTTTCTTATCCAAATCACTACACTTGTCATGTATTCTAATTACAGACACTTGCATTTATTATAGATCAGCTATTCAAAAATGTCTATTCTTGGAGTGATAGGGTCTTTTCGTTTTGCCGTCTCTGAAGAGAGGTTTGTGCATCTTCAGCCTGTAGTGTCAGAGACAAAACAGCATTATACATTGTTCAGTTAGGAAAGTAAAGCCACCTGTCAATACTGCACAGAATGAGTGGTTGCTGATAGATAGACTCTGGTCAAGGACTTAGGGAATCCGTTTCGGTGACAGTGAAGAAACAGAGAGATATAGGCACAGGAGGCCTCTTCCTAAGTAGGACCCCAGTAGCACAGACAATAAGAGAAACAATGAAAAAATGGGATCTACTGAAACTGAGAACCTTCTGTAAAGCAAAGGACACTGTCAGTAAGACAAAAAGGCTGCCTTCTGACTGGGAGAAGATCTTCACGAACCCCTCATCAGACAAAGGTCTGATCTCCAAAATATACAAAGAACTCAAGAAACTAGACACTAAAACTCTAATTAACCCAATTAAAAAATGGGGGTACTGATGTGAACAGAGAATTCACAACAGATGAACTTCGAATGGCCAGAAGACACTTAAGGTCATGCTCAACCTCCTTAGCGATCAGGGAAATGCAAATCAAAACCACTTTCAGATACCATCTTACACCTGTCAGAATAGCTAAAGTCAAAAACACCAATGATAGCCTATGCTGGAGAGGATGTGGAATGAGGGGAACACTCATCCATTGTTGGTGGGAATGCAAACTTGTGCAGCCACTGTGGAAATCCGTGTGGTGGTTTCTCAGGAAACTGGGAGTCAACCTCCCTCAGGACCCAGCAATTCCACTCTTGGGAATATACCCTAGAGATTCCCTAACATACTACAAAAGCATTTGTTCTACTATGTTCATAGCAGCACTATTTGTAATAGCCAGAACCTGGAAACAGCCTAGGTGCCCCTCAATAGAAGAATGGTTAAAAAAGGTGTGGAACATATACACATTAGAGTTTTACTCAGCGGTAAAAAACAATGACATCTTGAATTTTGCATGCAAATGGATGGAAATAGAAAACGCTTTACTGAGTGAGGTAAGCCAGACCCAAAAAGAGGAACACGGTATGTATTCACTTGTAAGTGGATTCTAACCATAATTAAAGGTCTTTGAGCCTATTATTCGTGATCCTAGAGAAGCTAAATAAGAAGATGAACCTGATGAAGATTATTTAGCTATCCGCCAGGAGGTAGGAAATAGACAAGAGTCCCAGGTAACCTCGGGTGCATGGGGGGTGGGGTGGGTGGGAGGGTTGTTGAAAGGGGAGAGGGTTAGAGAGAAGGGAGTAGGGGAGGAATGGGGAAAGCTTGGTGGCCTGGGATGGGGGGGAGGGAGGAAGGATGAATATGGGATCAGGGCAGAATATATTTCAACTAAAGGAGTCATTTTAGGATTTACAGGAGACTTGATTATATATGGGATCCCAGGTCCAAGGAGAGATCCCCAGATTGTTCTCTGGACAGAGGAGAGGGTGCCTGAACTGTCCTTGGCCCATAACCATACTGATGAATATTTTGCTTATCACCATAGATCCTTCATCTGGCGAAGGACGGTGATACAGACGGAGACCCACATTGGAGCACCAGACTGAGCCCCCCAAGGTCCAAATGAGGAGCAGAAGCAGGAAGAACATGAAAAAGGAAATAAGGACTGCGAGGGATGCTATCACCCACTGATACAAGGGGACGGATCTAATGAGAGTTTACCAAGGCCAGTTGGACTGGGACTGAATGAGGACGTGATCTAACCAGATTCTCAGAATTTGGCCGGATTCTCTGAATGTGGCTGGCCCGAAGTCTTTCTGAAAAGCCATTGACTATGACACTGGGACTTGTTTCCTCTGCATATAATCCAGTCTGTTTGGATACTCACCTTCCTGGACCTGGAGGGAGGGAGGAGGAACTTGAACTTCCCACAGGGCAGGAAACCCTGACTGCCCTAAGAGACGAAGAGGGAGGAGGAGAGGGAGTGGGGGGAGTGGGAGGGTGTTGGGAAGAGGGGCGGAAAAGGAAACTTTTATAATTTAATAAAATTACTTTCAAAAAAAAAAAGAGGGGCATTATAAGAACTTGAAAAAAAAGTGATAAGAAACTGATTTATGTATATTGCCTAACATCTACAACATTAAAGTAAAAACAAATAAACAGGGCTGGAGAACACCATAATAATTTTCCTATACAGAAATTTCTACGTAGAATTACTATGTAGTAGAGGATCCCTGGCTTCTTGGATGTGTTACAGCATTTACCAGGGGCTCCTTAAGACCTATTTACTACTCAGCTCAGTTTAACAGTTCCTGTCCTACTGGATATTTTTATTATATATTTGTAATTTTTGGTACAAAATACCATCCTGAGAATTATGTTGTATCTGTGTTAGATGTGTTAGATGGGTTACCATGGATTTTAGGGAAAAAGTTAAGTTTCCTAACATTTTTTAAATAAACTGTAAGTGGCCCTTGGGTACCAAAAAAAAAAAAAAAAGTCTCAATGATACAAGCAGTTCAGTTATTTAGACTTTCCTGATTGCTTTGCCAAATTTAAATACATGGCAAACCTTTCTGTAGTAGTACTTTCTCGTTGGTACCACCAGTCTGCAAATCACTACATGGAGACCTACTATTAATTATGAAAGCTTGGCGTTAGCTTAGGCTTTTTGCTAACTAGTTCTTTTAACTTAAATGAATCTGTTTCTACTAATCTACGTTTTATCCTGTGGCTCAGGTTCCTTGCCTCTGTTCTGTATGCCCCACTTATTTTGTACCCCACTGGCATCACCCTGCCTCTCCCCTCCTCAGAGTTTTCTGTCTCCCTTCCTAGAAGTCCTGCCTACACTCTTCCTGCCTAGCTATTGGCCATTTAGCTCTTTATTAAACCAATCAGAAGACGCCTTGGTAAAGATCCATCTTCACAGTGTAAACAAATATTCCACCATACCTTTCTCAATCAGGCACAAGCCTGAGTTTTGCAAATTTGTAGAAAAATTCAGAAAGAAATTTGGCATTTAGATGTTTGGAGCCTCTGGCTAATTTAACTTTGAGTAAAAAAAAAAAAGAACAGTACATTAATTCTGCTGTCTGTTTGCCTGTTTGTTTTATAGAGGGCGAAAATCAATCCAAAACAATAGGTAAGTAGGTGGCTTAAATTAATTCAAGCCTTAAGTATTAAGATTCACATCCACACAAATGAAAAGCAAACTATTTTTAATTGGTATTAAAAATATAAAGAACAAGTAAAATTGCTGGGGAGATTTTGACAGAAATTCGAAGATATCTCTCAGCATCTACAAAAGTCTAAGACCTGTATTTAAGGAAATTCAGGAATATTCTATATGTCCTTTCAGATTCTATTTAAGAATATGAAAATTATAATGCATTATTTGAAAAATCAGGTCAAAGCCAACATTTTAAGAAGAATATTTTTTAGGGAAAAAAACAAGGATTTTGCTATATTTCTAGATTTTCTGCACTAGACATGAAAAACTAAGATTAAAACAAAAAGATATTTAAAGAAAATGGTCTCTTGTCCTTAAAACAGTTCTGTGCAGTAAGTAGGTGCTTGTCTTTCCATGTATCTTTGTAACATGGATCATGCACTGTACATGTTTCTACTTGAATTGCCACAGGTCCATCAGTTGGCAATAATCCCTTTATGGTCTCAGGTTAAAGATTTATTTTCTTCAAATGTATTGCTTTACATTTTTGGAATTCAAATTCTCATAAGGTGAGAATATACCTAAATTTCCTTAAATACAGGTCTTAGGCTTTTGTAGATGCTGAGATATTTTTGAATTTCCATCAAAATCCCCCCAGCAATTTCACTTGTTCTTTACGCTTTAAACCCAATTTAAAAAACTTTGCTTTTTATTTATGTGGCTGTGTAGACACGCCATGCATGAGTAGGTGCCTATGTGTCTATGACAGCCCGAAGAGGACATTAGTCCTGCAGCAGCCGGAGTTATAGGCAGTTGTGAGCCTCCGGGAACTGAACTTGGATTTTCTAGAAAAGCAGTGAGCATCATCAGTGCTGAGCCATCTGGCCAGGTCCCCAGTATCGTTTTTGTTTGCTGTCTATATTTTCTATATCAGATGATCTACCTTTGTATTTGGTTTTTAAGACTTAAAAAATATTTTGTTGGGTTAGAGGTTTGTTCACTTCTTTTGTAGTTACAAATGTATATGCTTATAAAAAACTTAAAATCCCAGTGTTCAGCTGTATTTCAATAGCATTTGATTAGCTCCCTTTCTCGATTCTCATGTGATAGCACATAGCTGAAATCCCCATACTTTTGAGGCAGAGGCAGGAGGATCACGAGTTCTAGGCCAGCTTAGGCTCTATAACAAGGTTCTATTTTAAGACAAAACAAAGGCAAGCATACAACTTTATTTCCCAAATTTGTTTTCTATTAAAATCAAGATTTCAGTTAATATTCTTATCTTTCTTCAGACTTCATCGGGAGACTTTACTCGATGTTAATAAAAATTAACAGCTCTATTTATTTTCCAGGTTTTTAATCCCATGTGATGTTTCATATTCTTTAATTTTTTTCATGTCTTTCAATCAGAGTGCTATCTTCTGGTCTCTTTCTCATAGACCATTATAGATACGTTGCCTTGCATCCCACCAGTCTTTTCTGTATGGGACAAGGCTTAAATGAAAGAATAATACATTTTTAAAACGGCAAAAATGTCATGTGGGTTTGTCCATCTGTAAACAATTGAGAAGCTCCTGAATCCTTACAGATGTTCTGCATTTACTGCCATTTGACTTCCATAACCTTGAGAGAGAGAGATGTGTCCTAGTTCCCACTTAGTGATGCGGTGACCTCTGACCTGTATCTTAATCGTGTAAGAGAAAAACACTCATCACAGAGGGGCAAAAGCACTTTAAAGCAGTAGTTTGATTAGCAGAATACTTTGAAATATTTGATAGGCGAAGTGAAGACTGTGCTTTATAGGCTCATAGACGTCAAGGCAAATTTATTTTTTAATTTATTCCCAAATTTATTTTTATCTGATAAATGAAAGGATGGAGATTTATACATTAATGGAGTGCCGTGTAAGGTTTCAACACCTTCACTGGATAGAAGGAAGACAGTTTTAGGGTGATAAAATAGTTTTCACTTAGTGAAAAAAAAAACACTGAGAAAAGGAAGTTCTACGTTCAGTGTGTTTTCTTGGGTCATAGTGACTTAAGATGGGGTTGAGCTTCATGATGAACAGAAGCTCATTTTCCGTGCACCTAAAGATTAGCTGTGGCTAAACATTGTGTTTGTGGACGTTCAGAACAAAAATAGTACTTGTAAACAGGCCTGAAATCTACTTGAGATAGCCATGGTTTAGGTCTTAAAGGGTCAAGAAGTCATGTAAAGGAGAGATGTCTCTGCGGGGCTCGTCTGTTTAGTATCGCTTGTTATTGTTGATAATTAAGAAGTGACCTAAAACACAGCTAAATTTAGCCCCATGACTCATATTCCTTTCTCAAATACTGTCCTCTCCTCCAAGGAGAGTCAATCCCCTAAAATATGTGTCCCATGAGGCAGATGTCTAGTAGGTGTTTCTGGACTGACATGAACAGTTTTAAGAACGATGTGTTGGAAATACTCTAAACTCTTGGGAGAGACAGAAACGCAGTGGAAATCATTAGAGGCCTAGATCAAGATGGCAGCCATTATCCCCACCCAATCTGCTTTAGAAGGAAAGAGTCTGATTGAGTTTTTAGTTCAGTGAGTGTGGGATGAAAACAGTATACACACACACTTCAGTGTATGAAGGGATGTGTAACAATCTGAGAGTCATTAATGGAGACAAGAGGACCTGATATCTCACCCCAGGGACAAGTGGTTAGTAAGATGTGGCTGAAACACACTACAATACTTCTCCTACAACAGAAGGTGAAAAAAATTCTTAAGAAAAATGTTTGAAAACCTTCATTTCTAGAATATTGTCATTGTAATCATGATGACCCTGTCCGATATAGAATAAAAAAATGAGTTGGAAGAGTGTGACATAACATTTTGGAAACATTAATCCCTGTCTTCAATGATGGAGAATTTATAGTGTCAGAAACTATAACTGGGCCTAGAGAATGGATTGTAGCAAATGTTGATTGACTTTGGCAAAGACAGTGGAGGCAGCTCACGGCCTCCTGTAGGAGGGATGGTTCCTTAGCAACTGAGGAGGCTCTGGAGGAAATGATTCCCTAACATAGGAGGGTCAGCATCCGTGGTTGTTTCCTGTGGCAAACAGTGAGCTCAAACCTTGATCAAGTCAGAGACGCCACAAGTGACAGGCTCCTACCTCCCACACAGAATCTGTTCCTCTGAGGGAGGACAGGAGGCTGCCCAGGAAGAGAGTCCACGCCCCATTAAGTACCTTCCACACCCACCAGATCCAGCCACTAAATCCACGGCCAAGGCTGAGCCTGTTGGGGGTGGGCATGAGCCAGGTGAGATGGGGAGGGGAAGGAGACAGATCTGTGTGTAATTGAGTTGGAAATGCATTTTATAGGATGAAAATGATGGCGCTGTCAAAAGCAGCTGAGAATACGTTAAACCCTAAATGACTAGAAGTTAAGACTAAGATTTCAATTTCCAAGAGGTTTGTCAATACAGCGTAAATGGAATGAGCTGTAATGGAAACACTCCATAAGCAGGTTGGCAGGGTATCAGGGTGAATTAGAAAAAGCCCTTCAGTTGCTGACGCCACGGCTTAGGAAAGGCGTGAAGTGGGTTCTTGTTTCAGCTCCACAACAGGGCCTAGCTGTGTCAATTTGCTTAAAAAATAAAATATTAGTCCAAATCTACACTTAAGTCCAGCACAAGTGGTTCAGAACCGCATTGGGATGACTTTCCATTGGCAGGCGGATCCCTTTTATCTACTGACACCTCTGTGCCCTCCTCCAGTAAAGTGGATATAGTTCTACTTTGTTCAGACATAAATAACAATCCGATTAATCTATTCTAAAGAACTATTGTAATCTTTAGCAAATACTACCAGTGTCGATATAGATGGAACATTCTTTGCCTTTCTATGGATTTGAGATGATAGTTTTGGTCACGGGAAAAATCAGTTCACACTTACGCCTCTGTTTTGCTCCAGTGAGAGGTTCCAGGACCAAGATGGCTTATGTTTAGTGTGATACCATGTAACTGTACCCATGGCCAAGATCCTGCTGAGACACCTAGAGAAATACACAATATTAGCGGGGGAGGGTCTTGGTCCTGCCGCAACATGGTCATGTGACAGAACTCCTTGACTCCCCATGGGAGGCCTCACCCTCTCTGAGGAGCAGATGAGGGGCAGGTGGAGTGAGGGAAAGGTGTGGGGAACCGGAGAAGAGGGAAAAAGGACTGGGATTAGTATGCCAAAAAATAAAATAAAGGTATATTTAAATTTTTTTTGCTAGCAAAGTGACATTTCTAAGGAGAGACCATTATTTAAATTAAGCATTGTTTGCTTATAATTCTAGATGAAGATGAGAAAGCCAAAGTGGCTCTTCATTTAAATAGCTTTTCTTACTTTCTCTCGTTTGACGCATGTTCCATTTTGTGTTAGTTGGTTTTCACTTTGTGCCTAGTTTTGTGTGTGGTGGGGAAGGTGCCAGTGGAAACCGGAAGAGAACTCTGTCTCTAGCACCTTCCACTTCATAGTTTGAAATAGGGTCTGCGGTTGCCTGAACGAAAATAGATTCACATATATGAATTCATGCTCCCTGGTCGGTGGTACAGCTTGGGAAGAATTAGGAGGTGTGACCCTGCTGGAGGAATTATGTAATGGGAGGGGGGCATGTTTGAGTTTGCACAAGTTATGTTCTGTGCCCATTGTACTCTCTGCTTCCTGCCTGCTGTCCGAGATGTGATTTCTCAGCTGCTGTCCCGGCTGTCTGCCATCTACTCCGTCTCCTTTTCTGTCACAGGCTCTAAACCCTCTGGAACCATAAGCTCCCAATAAATTCACCTCCTATCTTTAGTTACCTTGGTCATGGCGTTTTAAGCACAGCAATGGAAAAGTAAGGAATACATGATTTCACACTGAATCTGGGGTTTGTCAAGGGGGTCTGGCCAACAAGTTTCTGTGCTCTTCCTTCTTAGCCCCCGTGCTGGGTTATAGGCACACATGAGAATGCCCATCTTTCTTGAGATGCTGGGGATTTGAACTCAAACCCTCTGGCTTGTAGACAAGCCCTTTTCATTCTCAGCCATCTCCTGAGCCTAAAAGTCTATTTTAATCTAGTTCTGGGTACATGGAATTCTGCCAAGTCTGCGAAGACTGAAACTTATTTAAGCTCTAAATATTTCTTCCCAAAGCTCTTGTTTTCCTCCAAGTCAGTATTGCAGTGATTTTTTTTTTTTTTTGTCTCCTCTTCCGTTTGGATGAGCAACTCAGAAGCCAGGAGTCGCTCCAGCTCAGCTTCTTTATTCTCTCCTAAAGTCAACTGGATATAGTGTAAAAATGGGCATTCTCCATTTTCCATCAACAATAAAACAACCTCCCAAGGTTCCAGTCTAATCAGAGTCTAAGGTCTGACTAGGTGTACCACAGTGGGGCAGTGCAAAATAGTGAGAATTAGGAATATTCTTCACCGTGACATTCTCAAAAGATTTATGCTAATAGAGTAGCTTGTGTCCTGAATGTCTGACTCTATTGTCTCCAGGGTTCTCTCATCGCCGTCAACAATAATAACAACAATACATACACATGTACAGACATGCACATGCCTGCACACACATTATTATGCCTTGAAGAAAACTTCTTTAGTAAATATGTACAGGCATTGTATATAAAACAAAAAAATCATTGGGAATGAAATGTAAATAAATGTTCTGACAAAGAGTTCGAAGTAGGAGAAGGCAAAAGAATGAGTATTTTTTACTAAAAGCCTGAAACAAAGAGCTGAAGGAAGTGGGCGTTGAGTTGACGCTCACCCTAGAAGCCAATCTCTTCCATTAATTGCTTTTAATTCCTTTTTGTACCACATAAGCTGATTATGCAATCTCTCAGGATCCCCATTATGCTCATTTCTGCTTGGAAGTCTCTTCATTTCAATTTCAAGCAAAAACTGTACTTTGCTATAACTCTAAAAGGCTGAAATTTCGTTTCCAATCAGTTCTATTCATTTCCTTTATGGAAGGTTGATTCCACAAAATTGATATACTAAGAGGATGTTGGTCATCTTTGGACAAGCCTATCCATAGCCAACTTGTATGTGAAATAGCCCAAAGTCCGCAATACTCTTTCCTGTCTAATACAGTGAGCTCCAATGGCTGAGAAAACCAATCACCTACCTTCGAAGATCAGAGTGGGACCAGCAAGTAGACTCAGTGGGCGAAAGTGCCTGCCATGCATCTCTGATGATGTGAGTTTGATCCTCAGAACCTGCAGTAAGTTGGGTGGCTTTCAACTATAATCCCAGTACTTCTATAGCAGGATAGGAGCTTGAGCCAGGCCAATCATCAGGAAGCTAACAGACTAGCTAGCCTGGAATAAGCCCTGAGTAAGAAACAAGAGAGACCCTGCCTCACCAAGGTGCCAGGAGAAAGCCAGAGTTTTGGACTTGCCCAGCGTCATTGAGGAAGTGGCAGTCATGGATTTTGTTCAAGTTTCTCTCACTCAGAATACCATATTCTTTCAAGGACAATAAAAGGCGTGAAGTCAGTGGGTTCCTTTTGACAGTTGTGACAGGCAGTGGTAATTGTCACTTTGACTTGAATGCTGTGTCTGATGACTTGATCTAACTAGTCAAGATGTTGCTATGAAGGCCTTTGTGGATATAATTATCATATACACTTACAATCAATTCATGTCAGGTAATTATCTCTATATTGTGTGTGATCCTCATCTCATTGGCTGAAGGTTGTCTTAAAAGCAAAGAGTAGGATTTTCTCAGAAAGGACAGAATATTCCTGAAGACCTTGACAGAGAAATCTTGAAGTTTCCAGTAGCATGCCCTTCACTTTCTAGACTTCTCAGTCTGAAGCAGGTGAACCGGTTCCTTCAAGTTTCCATTTCCCCAATGGTAGTGTTTACTTCTCCATCTGTCCCCACATCCAAGGCCTCAGCCTTCACCTTGCATGTAATAAGTATATTTTATACAGCAAATATTAATACACAAATATTAATATACATATTTGGTTTGACATAAACATAAAATATCAGCCTGTTTATTCTTTCTCTCATTATGTTTATAAGCAATACTGCAATCTGAGTGAGACAAAGAGCCAGAGGCCATAGAGAATGTGGGAAAAGCCCAAATGGGATCTTGTTCTTTCCCCCCTCAGAAGAACGTTTCCTAGGAAGTAACACAAAGTTTGTGATGAACCCCAGAAAGATGCTTTTTTTCTGTCAAAAGCTTCCTGAGAAGTTCTGCTTGCTTCACTTTTATTCAAGTGAAAGGAGTTAATGAATCCTTCAAAGGAGTTCATGTCAAAATGCCCTGTGCTGGAAGTTTTAAATGCAAATGGACTTTGATAACAGAGGACAATGAAAGAACATTTGTTTGGAAAGGCGTGAGACATTTTTTATTTTCTTCCCGTGGCATCTGATTATGATTCAGTGCAGGGGTCACGTCTGGAAAGAGGACTGGCCTGCTCAAATTTGACTCACACTTGCCATCTCCTGTCATTCTTTCCTGAATTCACAGAAGCCACTCCGACGACGGAGCATTGTTCAGCGCCGTGTGGAGAATAGCTGAATGATCAGTTTGGATTCCCACTGCAACCATGCTGACATTTGCTAAAATGCCCAAACCCGATGGGATAACTACTTCACAGTTGGCTGAACTCTGAGGGAAGGAGTTTGACAGGCTGATAAGGGGGGGAGGCTGGTCTACTCCTCGGCTTTCAAGGCCGTAAGAACTTGTCAACTCTATCTTCGTTCCCAAACAAACCTGAATTCCCACCCCCGCCAGCAGAGTCTCGTTTTCCGCCACAGCTCTACTTAACTTCCACGGCACTGATATTACAGGCATGAAGAGATAAGTCAGATGATTTGCAGCTACAACTATAACAGATTTTTCAGAGAGACAATGGGGGATGGAGGCTTGGTGGGTTTGAGAAGTCTTTTTCTTTCAGCGAGCTATAAAATCTGAAGTGAAGGCACAATGGCTTAATGAGTTTCTGTCTCTGTACTGTGACAAATCTACAATTTGGCCATTGTGAAAGCAATGATATGTTTCGTTAATTTCATATGTTCGTTTAATAGAGTATTTGGAAGGCAGGCATTTTTGCTTTAGAAATTAGAGCAAGAGAAAGCTGATAAAAAGCTTCAAGTTGGTGCTCAGCCCTTCGTGAAATACATTAATAACATTCACGTGCCTTTTCAGACATGAAGACAAATCTCAAAGCCATGTTTTATCCTTCCAGTCATAATCTTAGTAATAGAAGAGGAGAAATCTTCACTCCTCTGTCTCTCCAGAATCTATACTCTCCCCCCCTACACACACTCACATTGTACTTGCTTTTTTAATGTTTTTAAAGCTATTTTTATTTGTATTATTGTATGTGTATGGCTATTTTGTTTGCATGTATGTCTATAAACTATGAGCACGCAGAGCCCACTGATGGCCAAAGGATGACATTGAATCCCCTGGAACTAAAGGTATAGACAACTATAAGTTGTCATGTGGGTGCTGGGAATTGAACCTTGGACCTCTGGAAGAACAGCAAGTGCTCTTAACCATTGAGCCATCTGTCCAGCTCTTGCACTATACTTTTTTGTTAGTACAGTTGCTTGTGAAAATGGGTGTCCCATCGTGGCATGTTCCTTATGCTGTGATACCCTCTGTGCTATTCCCAAATCCCCTGTGAGAATAATTCTTCAAAGTCAAGCCACAGAATCCCTGTGCTCTTACCTGCTCTTCCAACCATCCTCAATTTGGACTTCCTTAGATTGGTAGAAGCTGACCCCAGACAAGGACTTAAAAAGCACAAGTCCTGTACTAGTAACAGGATCAAGGAAGCATGGGATGTCAGCACTTTCAACACTCACTGCTTGTGAATCAACCGAAGCTTCTAGAGAAAGACTTCAGTATCAAAAGAATATGAATGAGACTAGGGGGAGCTGCAATGGTGTGGGTCATGCAAATGTGGCTGCAGTGGTGCCACAGCGCACTTGTCCCCACAGTTACTCCTTCAACAAAGTGTTTGCCTCAGGTGTAAAGTGACACTGTCTGCAATTCACACGGCAGATTCGTCAAACCACTCATTGAACTTATCCATCCACCATATTCCTCCTTCGTGTGTTGAAGCTTCACGGTGAGAGTCTTACTCTGTAGAAGACATCCTGGGCTGGTCCCAGAGGAATCTACAAAGCCAGTTTGAAAGTTGATGGGAATAGATGTGTTTACTAAAGAAGGAAAAAAGTCTTACTTTCCTTAATGAAGTTTCTATCTCAGTGTTGTCAACAAGAAAAAAAAAGTGAGGTGAGGAGTATGGAGAGGGGCGTCACAAGGGAGCTTTGTACTGCAAAGTCTGTGAGCCAGATGTGGTGGCACACACCTAGAGTCCCAGAACTTGAGCAGCTGAGGCAAGAAGATCTCACGCTTGTGCTGCATAGGGAGATCATGTCTCAATAAAGGGAGAAAAACAACAAAGGAGGGAGGGAGGAAGGGAGGGAAAGAACAAGGGAGGGAGGGAAGAAATGAGGGAGGGGGAGAGGAAGGGAAGAAATGAGGGAGGGAGCGGGAGAGAGGGTTGTGCATAAGCAAACAACAGCTGTAAGATAAATATCAAGAGCCTCTGTAGTTTCCTGGGGTGAGGAGGTTGGACTTAGTCGGCCACCTGTTGTTTTGGCAGACTCCCTCACACGAGTCTGAGGAAGAGGGGATGCTTTAGCTGCCCTGTCTCGACCAGCTGCTTTGCCTGGGATAAAGCTGGGGACTTAGACATCTGTGGCAGCATTTGCAGTTAGTGGGGAATGTTCTGTGACATCCACTCTCTGTGGGAATCTCCGTTTGTTTATTCCCCTGAAACCACTAGCCCGGCCCTGAGGGAATGTGGGTTGTGTGACCACATTTCCCATTTACCTCATCACCAAGGAGTGAGGTTGTTGACATGAGGGAGACTGAACCATGAAGAACTGAGATGTCTGGAAAGATACTGTAATAACAAATGACTACACAAAAGAACCTCATTCTTTAGCTAGGTTTTCTTCAAGGTCTTACCCTGCAGTTACGAATGGACTGTGTGAAACATTCTTGCCCCTTGTGATCATAGGCATAAAGTGTTTGTAGTTATTTCTCACCAAATACCTGCATTTTTAGGTATGAGTTTCTTGTTCAGAGAGCGATACATTTTTCCACTCTTGAGACACAATGAATGGCCCAACTAGACCACTAAAGAACTCCTCCCGGTAGACTAGTAGGCTAGTCTGAGACACAGTGGCCCCACTGGACCACTATGGAACTCTTCCTGGTAGACCAGTAGGCTAGCCTAGACCTCAAGGAAGCCAAAATCCTTGTAGATAATGAAAGAATCACTTAAATGGGGCCTATGTGGTTCAATGTCTGTGTCCATGTGTGTACCTTAAGTGTAAGCTCATGAATACATATGTGCATGAATGAAAGAGTAAATACAGTTTCCCAGAATGCCACAAATGGGGGAACAGCTGCTTGTCTCAGACATGAGGTGAATGTAGATTGATTGGAAGTTTCTTCTGGCACAAGAATTAGAAAAACTTCAGTTTCTCACTTACATTTAACTAACTTTTGGTTTTGTTCTCTATCATTCCTCAGGTTTCTGGAGCTTGACCCAGAGCTGACCTTTAGATAGACGTGAAGGTAAACAGAGACCTGAAACTCTATCTGTAGGTTCTTTTGTCTTGGGGACTGTAAATCGGGGCATTAGGTGAATAACACAGCTTGGCTTTGTGTCATGAAAAGCAATTTGGGCTGCGGTAAGGGCAGGATTTATGAAGCTGTCTGGCCAGGCTTGGGCAGGATGCCAGCTTCCACCTGCTTTGCAGTTGGGGCCGTGCGCAGTTGTCACACTGCTGAAGGAGCTAAATTCCTTTGGCTGGATAGAGGCACCTCTGGATGCTCCAAACCCAAAACAGTAGGAGTAGAAGGGGCGGCAGCGGGGTGATGTGTGTTTCTGTGTGTGTGTGTGCACGGGCGTGTGTGTGCATGCATGTGTGTGTGTAAGCGTATGTGTTTGTATGTCTGTGCATGTGCATGTATGTATGTGTGTTTGTGTGTGGGAATGGGTGTGCATGTGTGTGTTTGTGTGTGTTGTCACAAAGAAAAGCATTCAGTCTTTAGGAAACAAATTCAGTGCTGACTTCTTGTTAAATCTTGAACAAAACTCACGTTAAAAAAAATGTCCTAAGACGCCTCGGTGAGCGAAGGCTCCTGCCTCCATTCAAGACGACCTGAATTTAATCCCTTGGACCCACATGGTGGAAGGAAAGAACCAATTCCTATAAATTGCCCTCTGACCTTCACACATGTGCCATGGCATATAGTCTCCCCTACAAATGAATCAATAAAATGTGATACGTTTTTTGAGCGTAGCTGTATGTATAAAACATGGTAACTAAGTTTTTTTTCTTTTTCATGGTAATTCATGAACTTTGTTTTTATCCAGAAAGGATGGACTATGTCATACATAGCAAGCTAGAGATAGAGAATTTGTTATCCAAGGACCCCTGTCAAACTGGAAGGGGTAGGCTGGGACAACTTGCAATGTTGACGGTAACTCTAATCGTGGGCAATTTACAGAGGCACACAATGTGCCAACTAAATGACTGTCGTGTTACAGGGCTGCTTTCCTAAGAAATGACAGAAAGGATACTGTCTTTTTGATCATGCTGGGTAACCTCCATGAAGCAGATGACCCAACTGTCACCACGCCAGAGCACAATGCGCAGTGTCCACAGTAAAATCACTCTGCCGCCTTTATTCACGGTCCTGTCTCCACCTGAGAAAAAGGGCCATAACCCAGCAAACCTTGCTTTCCTCGGGAACAGTTCTTGGATAGCACACAGAGTGTCGTCAGCAATAGCACAGCGGCTGACCCACAAGGACTGAAGACAAGGCAGACTGCAGGTGGTAAACAACCATTTTAATCTTAATGCTAACAAACTCTGGTATAGGCACGTCCTTCTGTAGCAAGTCCACGGCATTTTTCCGCTTTCTTGCCTCTTTCCTGTACTGATTATGCTACAGTGCTGCCCGCCCCCTTCCTGTAGATACAGCTGTAGCAGGTTACCAAATCATGACAGCTAAAAACTATAGAATTTTTTCTTTCTAATAGGACGAGGAGCCAGAAATCCTAAATCAAGGTGTCAACAAGGTTCTGCTTTCTCTAAAAACTATAAGGGCAAAGCCTTTCTTTTCCTTGCCTCTGACAATTTACTGTACCTCCAAACATACTTTGAATAGCGGCAGCATAACTTGCTACCCATGGTATCTTTGTTTCTTTCTGTCTGTCTGTCTTTCTTCCCTTTTTTTCTTTTCTTTTCTTTCTTCTTTTTGGTTTGTTTTTCAAGACAGGGTTTCTCTGTGTAGTAGACCTGGCTGTCCTGGAACTCACTCTGTAGACCAGGCTGGCCTTGAACTCACATAGATCCACCTGCCTCTGCCTCTTGAGTGCTGGGATTAAAGGTGTGCACCACCACTGCCTAGATCCGTGGTCTTTTTTCTAGGTCTTAACATCATCTTTTTTATAAGGATGCCAGTCATAGGCCTTGACGCTGACCCTAAAATCTAGGATGCTCGCGTTTTGTGATTATTGACTGAGCATATTTTCAAAGATCTTCCAAATAAAATCTAGGTGAATTTTTTTGAATTTGAATTCTGAGGGGACAATGGTCATCTCTCAACAGCTGGGAAACTATGACAACTATATTTTTTTAAAATGGCCATTTTACTCCTGCTGTTTATACTCACACCCAGGTGATGGCTACCATGGGCTGTGCCATCCTATTTCTTTCTTCAGCACTGTGGCGGTCTGTTCCTTCCTGCCTCTCAGCAAATAAACCCACTAAACCTTGATGCATGGACTTGTGGATAATTTTCAGTCTCTCTATTTAGCTTGTCTTCCTGTGTTTCTGGATTTGTACACACATACAAATTAATAGATCCAGATACCAAGTGTGGAAACACCAAGATTCCGTGGACCTAGCCTTATTAGAGGCTTACCCACTAGCTGGATGAGTCGGGAATAGAGAGGACATTTGAGTCAGAATTTTAATCTTTAGCTATATTAATAGCCAAAGTATCTTCCATGCCTAGAAGACCAGACCCAACGAAAGAAGACTTTAAAATAAAAGACTGAATCATTGGCTATAATAATTAAAAAGTTTAGGCCTAGTCATGTGTGGTTTAATTTGCTTCTTAAAAGTGCTACCAGAAATAGAAATTCCTGGGGCTGGAGATGTGGCTCATCAAGTGCTTGCTGGTCCTGCAGAGGACCGAAGTTCAGGAAGCTCACAACTGCCTACAACTTCAGCACTAGGGCGCCCAGAGCTTTCTTTTGGCCTCTGAAGGAACCCACACTCATGTGCACATAGCGCACATATACATGTAAATAAAAATAAAATAACATCTTTTAAAAAAATATGACTCTGTTCTCTTGCCGTGAGCTTCCCTATTTGTGACTTAACTCTCTGAGAATGGTCATGGGCTATTCCAAACTTTCCTCTTTCCCCTTAGTTAAGGCCCACAGCAAGTGTGCCCCTTTCTCTCAGCAGATCCAGGAGTATGGACGCTAGTGTTAAGCTTCTGTGATTCCGGCAGGGTATACAATCCTCTCAAAGCATAGGCCTTTGTCTTTTACACAATCCCCAACCATGAGGCGGGATCAGCAATATCCACCAAATTATGTAGCCTGAGAGTAAAAGAGAGGGTTTTCCTTGTTGGAAATCCTTGGTGATACTAGATGAAAAGGAAGAATAAACGTATAGCAAACATTCATTCCTCTTTCTGGATATAAGCAGGAGCCTTTCTAGACAGCGGATAGAGCCAAGTCCACTTCCAAGACTTTACAGAAATACAAAATGTCTGCTTTGGGTCCACATACACTATAATCATGTCTTTCATTTAGTCATACCACAGTATTCTTATTTTTTCACAACTGGACAGTCAGCTAAGGATGCCATAGCAAACTACCACAGGCTGGAAGCTTAAACAACATTGGCAATTGGAAGTCTGAGATCAAAGTGCTGGCCATTCTTGTTTCTGGTGAGTTTCTTCCTCCTTCTAAGGGGTCACCTTCTTACTTCCAATTCAGCATTCGCTCTGTGATGGTAGAAAAAAAGAGAGAGAGATGGAAAAGAAAAGAAAAAAAACAGAGTGAAGAAAGAGAGAGACAGGGACAGATAAGGAAGAGACCTGCTTCTCTTTCACATCTCACAAGGACACCAATCACACTGGATTGGGCCTTGCCCTCTGACCGTGATCGCCTGCTTAGAATCTCTGTCTACAGCTCAGTCCCATTGGTGAATGAAACTTCGGTATATTAATTTGCTCAGTACACGATTCTGCTCATAGCAAAGGGGCCACGGTTCCCTCTTCCTTTTCCTGCGCATGTTGCCTATTTTCCACAGTCGGGGAGAGGTGCGGCCTGACACTGATTAACTCTGGCATGCTGCGCCGCTTCAGATATTTTTTCCAGCACAAGATCTAAAATGTTTTCCCGTTTCCAATCCGTGAGCTCTCAGAGGTCAGATCCTGATCCCAAACAAAGCCAGAATCCTATTAGTCTTCCCCTATCAATTAACCCTACGATTTTTTGCCATTTAATTGCCAGGTGTTTTTTCCTTAGGTCAGCAGGCCAGCATCTAGACTGCTGCCCCCAAAGAATATTTCCAGCCGCGAATGACATGCACACACATACACTCATGCAAATATTTTATGGTGCTCTGCATAATTATATCCTTAAGCACATACTGATGTGAGCGCTAAGCACGATTTATGGATACAGTCTCTATCACCGTACTTTGTTATTGGAATTCCTTTCTCCCATAAGCCAACATCAATATAGAAAAGACCAACTAAACACATGTGATTCCTATTAAGTGTAACACGAAATATGACCCTTAAAAGCAAATTGGTTACTAATTCCCAGAGCTGAGTTTGTTCAAATCCCATTTAAACTAAGTTACTCGTTCAAAGGAAATGCTTAGAAGTCAAAATTTAAGGTTAAGGAAAAAGAAAAGCTTAGTTTTGTGTGCCGAGCAAAACCCTTCTGACTCTTCCTCTGGCTCCAGTGTCAACCTCTTCCAATATTGTGATGTCACCATTAGTTGAATTCCACACGTACCACCATGCCAGTACTGCAAAGTGCTGGACCCGCCATTTTGCCAACTTGACTTTCAAATCATACTGTAGAATTTATTTGGTGGGTATCAAAGTGCCTCATTGTTCCTATGGTACAATTAGAAAAGAGTTTTCGAGGAAGAATGAATAGCCTGGATGTCACAGTCACATCTAGAAGGTTTCCATTTAGCAGAAGGGAAATCGCCGGCTTACCAGTTTCTTCTGACGAGTTGAGTTCTCGGTGGTGCTGGTAGAACCTGATGTATCACTCTTGGCCTTATCTTCTCACTAGATCCTTGCCTACATCAACGCCTCCATCACTGTGAAGACTGAAGCTTGGGTACAGTGTGCCTTGCTATTTGTACTGAAAACTTAGTCTCACAGGCATTTTTTTGGAAGGAATACAAACAAGAAATGCACTTGGTGAAGCACAAAATGAAGCTCCTGAAGACTGTGTTCATCACTGTCTTCTGTGAAATGCACATTGAGATGGTGTCTAAGGAAAGCACATTTAAAAGTTGAGATTGATTAACCTAGTTTCCCAACAAGTTTGGAAGTATATTTTTGCTTAACACAGCAGAAAGCAACATGAGTTTAGAAGAACCACCAGCTCTGGGATTGGACTCCTGTATTATTCAGGAGCATTAAGAGTAGGAAAGCAGAGCTGAGGAGTAATTATTGCATCCTTGCTTCATAGGGACACTTTCTTATTTGTTTCCTCCCCCAACCCAAAGTGAAGAAGATAGCGTTTTGAATGGAACACTTGACAGCTTTTATTATGGTTTCTGTCACCTTTTCCTATATTTCCTAACTGTGCAGACTCCAGAAAAGGGCAAGGAATTAATCAGGTTGCCAAAAGAGTTGGGTTACACAGCATGCAGAAAGCACTTCAACTACGCTATTTGCTCAGTTTCTGTGGGGAGTTGTGTGATAGCAGCCTAGAATTTAATATGCCTGGCCCTCTTCCACCTGGACGCAGTACAAATTCATTGCCTGCAGCTCCCTGCATCCAGAGTGGGAAATCAGTCATTATATTAAGAACGGATGGCAAATGATTCTGATCCACATTTTTTCAGATGGTATGTTTTTTAACCTGGAGCCATACCAAATTGGAAAATTCTGCAACTCTGCAAGCTGGGCATTAGAACTCTACTGCCGTCTAAATCCATTTCTGGTTTGAGGAAGTTGACAAGATGATTTTTTTTCCTTAGAATTTTCTTGGCTACTGTGCCTCTGACAGACATCTCTGAGTCGACCACATCATCACCTCCCTTTGGATGCTTTTTCTGTTTCACAGGGTGTGGGAAGATGATGTCAGTTCAGTAGAACTGTCAGGATCTATGTAAATATTGACCTGAATTCTTGCTATGGACATATGTAAATGGAAAGACTACATTTGGGAAAAATGAGAGAAAAATCTCTTGGAGATTGCAATGAAGAACGGGGAAATGAGAAGCAACTGCTAGGAGCAAAGGATGCCAGCTCGCTTGACTGTGTAAGAACACTGTCAATCAGGACAGCAGCAGGAGAGTCACGAGGAGTTCTAAATGAGAACACACTTTCTATGTATGACATCAACCACTAACATCCAGGGCTAGTGAGGATCTGGGCTCGGGCTTTGCTGAGAGAATGAAGAATTGCTAATTTAGAAAAGGAGTCTGTGGGTAGAAATTAAAATGAAGAGAGGGCTCATATTCTGTGGACTCAAGATTCAATTTCATGACACATTTTTTAAAAGCACAAGGATACGGAAAATTAAGTGTGTAAGCATCCTTATCATTTGAACTATCTTAAATTACTTTAAAACCTGTAAATGTCCATCCGTAGAAAAATGCTTGCTAGTTATGGTAAATAGAGCACCTAGTATGCAAAGAATTTGCAATGGGCCCTATTTATCTAGTATTAGTATTGTATAACCTTCTCTAACATTTACTTAAAAAAGCTAACATAATGATTAATAATAATAACAATCATAATAACACTAATAAACAAATGCAAGGATTATGTGCAACGTAACTGCTTTTAAAAATAAATTCTCGCTGGGTGGTGATGGTGCACATTTTTAATCCCAGCACTTGGGAAACAGAGGCAGGTGAATCTCAGTAGTTCGAGGCCAATCTGGTTTACAAGGTGAGTTTTGGGACAGCCCGTACTGATACACAGAGAAATCCTGTCTCAAAAACCCGAAATAAATGAACAAGCAAATAAATAAAAAATTCTAGGCATATGGATATGTATTCTTTGTGTGTTGACTTGTGCTTTATGAAAACATATATGTGCAGTTGTAAATATCAAAGGGTCAGTATAAGAAGGACATGGGGTGAGTAGCAATGATATTTACATCTACAGCTCTGCACTTGAACTTCTTTAGACAGGCATGCATCAAGGTTGTAACAAAAAGAACAATGAAAATAGAAGGAGGTAGAAGAGGATGGAACTTTGAATCTGTAGTTTACAGCTAACTACCGTTTATGATTCTTCAATTTACTTATAGAATATATACAGGTATATATGTATTTTTCAAATATATAGATATTCTATATAGTTATAATTCATATAATTTCTAATATGTGCAAATCTAATAGAAATATATGGATTAATAAATATAGATAGATACACTGATTGATTATGCGAGATAATCTGAGTACAGGAGTCCCAGAATGTAACATTTTTAGTTTAGATCGGCAGACAACCTCAGACAAAACATTATTAACTGTCTTCTTTATTTTTAAAAATGCATATACAACAAAATATGATCATATACAACCCATGTTTCTCTCTTTCCAACTACCCCCTTGACTCCCAACATGTTCCCCTCATAAATTCATGTCTTTTTGTTAGCTGATAACTCTTTAAGTTCTATTAATCCTACTTATATATGTACGAGTATGGAGTCATTCACTGGAGCATTGGAAACCTACCAATGAGCTCATCCTCAAAAAAAAAAAAAAAGAATGATTCTCCTTTCCCTAGCTCCCAACTGCCAACAGCTCTTCCGTATGGGATAGGAGACACTTATCTACCCCACCTACACTGTTATTTTGACTGGCTTTATCTTATACAGTTGTTGAGCATTGGTGAGCGTGTCTCCATGGCTTGCCCCGCACAGCTAACTAGTATGGCTAGCTCCAAACGCAGATCTCCAGGCAAGCTTTATTTATGAAAGCACAAGCAAAATGTCACCACACATTACCACTTTTGAAAACAAAGGCATGATGGCCTTTTCTTGGAAAAGGCAGTATAGAGCCATTTGTAGTTAAGATTACAGTTGGGGAAGAGACCAATCCTAGAGAAACTGATTTAATCAGAAAAATAAATGAATCTAGTTTGTCTCTACGATAAGATGACTGTGTTAGTTAGGGTTTAATTGCTGTGAAGAGACTACATGACCATGGGAATTTATAAATGAAAACACTTAATTGGGGTGGTTCACTCATAGTTCTGAGGTTCCGTCCATTATCATCATGGAGAAACATGGTGGCATACAGGCGGACATGCTTCTGGAGAAGTAACTGAGAGTCCTACATCTTGGAGGCACCAGGAAGTGGTCTGAGCTAAGATATTGGGCAATATCTTTAGCATAGCTGAGACCTCAAAGCCCACTTCCACAGGGACACACTTCCTCCAACAACACCTACTCCAACATGGTCACACCTCCTAATAGTGCCATTTTATTCCAAACTACTACAGTAGCTTTGAAGCTTAAGGAGGTAAGCTGACTCACCACTAATGGACGCCATAAGCTATATTTTATACAACCACAGCTTTGCTTAACCTATCTACTGCCCTCTGTACTACCCTACCGTTATCTCCATCTCTACTTAGTCCTTCAACCCCTGGAAATTTCTACTCTTTTTTTTTCATTCCATGTGTATTCTGCTATCCTTCTAATTAATGTTTTAAATTAAGTTGTGAGATAGTAGATTTCTATATGAGTTTTCATGGAAACTTTCATTAGACTAGCCTTACTCTTCACCCTTCACCCCTCCCAAAGGCAGAACATTTGAGGCCCACTGCATTCCGTACATTCTCTTCCTTTCCCTCATTATATATTTATCAACCCTATTTCCCTTTGTTTATTAGGTGAAATGCTTTAGCCATTGTATGTTATCAGATCTACTTAAAGTGTTTGCATTCAGAGGTATGAGAACCTCAAAATGGTCTGTGGCAATTCTTAATGTTCAGTTCAGTGAAACCATTTGTCTGCCCTCTAGAATTTCTTCCTTTGTAAATAAGACTTGTAGCTCATTAAACACAAGGTTGAAGAGAAGGGAAAGAAATCTATGGTGTAGGAACGTCTTCTTTCTATGTGTTACTTTCATTGGTCAAATAGAGAAACTGCCTTGGCCTTTTGATAGGACAGCAGCTTAGCTAGGCAGAGTAGACCAAACAGAATGCTGGGAGAAAGAAAGTAGAGTCAGGGAGACACCATGGCTCTCCTCTCCAAGATGGACACTGCTTAGACTCATGCTGGTAAGCCACCGTCAAGTGGCGATACAGATTATTAGAAATGGGTTAAAAGAATATATAAGAATTAGCTAATAAGAGGCTAGAACTAATGGGCCAGGTAGTATTTAAATGAATACAGTTTCTGTGTAATTATTTCGAGTGTAAGCTACCCGGGTGGGATGGAACAAAGGGCCTAAACTCCTCTCAGGCAGAAGGAAGAGGCCTGCCACTCCTTTTACTACAAGTCTATGAGTGGGTGATGGATAGATATGTTCATGTTAACTATGTCTATAAATTATAGTCCAACATCACGTGGAGTTGGGCTATAATTTGCGATAGTAGTCTAACCATCATGATAGGTTCCATCAGTAACTTTCATCAGACTTCAGTCTTAACTGTAGCATGAGAAAATTGTTTTCATCTAATTCTGCTAGATTTATCAAGGGACCATCTCAACTTGATTGTCCATAAAATGTTAAAACATAAAGCACATGAAGAGGTAAGTGACTACCCAGGCATGTGGGTCACTTAGGTAGCTGATGGGCAAAATCATGCTTTTGAGTTCAGCAGCATGCCCTCACTACTTAGTAGCACATACAAAATCTCTTGGTCACCAGACCTGAGCTCAGGACAAACAATTTCAATTTCTACCCTCACCATCTTCCTTTGGCAGGTTACTTCATTTCTGTGACCCTCATGGGAAACATCTCACAGTGGATACTAATCTTTGCATTTCCATTACTTGAATTCATGACATTTTAACAACTTCTAAAAAAATTGAGATATCATATATGTATCCAGCTGCTATAAATTCTTGCTTTATGTCCAAAGAGCTTGAGGAGTTTACTTCTTTCCAGACAACATGTTTTTCAAAACATGAGCAGCAAAAGAGGATTTATGCTCCCAGTGGGAGAGGGTAAGTGAGATTTCCCTGCAGCAGCAGCATTTTGCATTCTGAATCACAGGCATCTTAACAGGGCCTCTGCTCCTTTTTGCTGAGGCAGATGACCATACCATTTGGCATAGAAATGACTGCTTTTGCTAAGTGAAAATAAAACTAGTGAACCCATTGTTTGTAGAGATCATATACCAAGTTTTGTTCCCAGGAGTACACAATCTCTGCTATCTTTTTGCTTCTCCCAGTAATATACAAAAGGAATGTTTAAGTTGCCTGCTGAATGAAAATAGTTGTGGTGGCACACAAGGTTTTGGTGCAAAGCAAAACAAATCCATTAAAGCTGTACATGCTCTTTTTCTCTCAGATGTTCTAAAGGCCTTACTGTGAAAACATCAGAGAACTTGCCGTACAGTAGGAGACAATCATACTGACTACAAAATAGTTCACTCTTTTAATTACTACCGTTCTACACCTTATCTATTTATACATTAAAGAAACAACACTAAAATATAAAATAAAATGGTGTTGTGGAGCCCACAGCATTTTCTAGCTCTGTGACTTTAGGCTTTAAATGTCATCTTGAGTCCCAAGTGTCTAGTGTAACGATGATAATGATAATTTACACCTCTAAGTATTACTGAGATGATCTTCTAATGATGTATATTGGTGAGACTGGGAAACCTCACAGTATTAAGATTATTAAAACTTCTGTGTGGTGAATGCATGAGTCTAAAAAGACAGAGAAAGTTACAAGAGAGGTAGATGTCATTTGAAAGAGCTGAACTACAATCACAACATAAAACAGAATTTCTTAGAAACAGACTTGTAAATGCCATGTCTTTATCTCTACAACCAGTGAAATGGGAAAAGATTGTGCATCCTCTGTGAAAAGAATGTCTGATTTTAAGACAAGACTTGCACTGAAATGTGGGTTCTCATATCTAATCCTAATCCCACATCTAATGGTAGAAGAAGTGCAGGGTTGGCACGGGGGAGATAATAGATGGCGTGGAAAGTTTGGGGACAGTTTTGATGGGAGGAGAAGCTACAGGTAGGAGCACTGTAGACCTTCAGATGTAGAACATCCTGTCAAGTCTCATCACAGAATCCTCTGAGCACGCATACGATCTGCTGCTCCAGACATTAAGAAAGTGGTGTGGCGGCAGGAAAGGACCAGTTTAGGCAAGATTAGATTCCATTCTCTGAGCCATAGATCAACAGGAATTTTCTGAATGTCATTTTTATTCAAAACCCAGAGAAGAATGTAGTAGAGAGGATGTTTCTCTGAAGTTTCAGCTTTCTTGGCCTAGTCTATCTACCTTGCCCCTTAAGGATGGTTCTGCTCTAAAAACTCAGTTTCCATAATGAAGAGTAAGAGCTTGGTTTAATACACGCTGTCTTCCATGACATCGTTTTATACTCAGTTGTTGTGTGATTTTTTTTTCCTTAGAAGGTTTAAAGAAATGTCTGCTCCCCCTTGGTGGGGCAGGAATGACAGACTGAAGAAACAGTTCTGCCCGAGTCCAGCTTAATGAGCCAATGAATTTACTGCGGTGTTGATGACGCAAAGGCAGCTGGAACACTGAAGGCCCCGCTCCCAACATGAGTGATGATTCACGAACAACACTGCATGTCCACCTGGATCTTGCTGTATACCTTGCAGACAGCTCTGCAGAAGAGGCTCTCCTTTCCTGGAATTTTCTGTTGCTTTTAAATCTTGAGGAGGATTTCTGTGAATCTTGTAACTTTTTTGTTCCAGAACCTTTCAATTTCCTTAACTTCTTGAATCTATTAGCCTTTCTCCTATCTCTAGGAGACAATGTTTTATTTCAGAGGAAATAACTACACAACACCAGTACATAGCAGAGGGCCTGAAATAAATTTTTTTAATGGAAAGCAAGTAAAGTACAAATACACTATTATAACAATTATCCATTCATCTACAACAGTAAAAGTATTCTAACTATTGTTACAATTGATAGATTCCCCTAAAAGGAATAAGGTTTTACAATTTGAAAGAGTAACAGTAGAAAGTGTTGAATTTGTTTAATTCTGTCTCTGAGAAGAATTCCGTCAAATTCACTCTATAGGAAGAGTGTCACTAGGGGTGGGGTGATCTGAGTTCTCAGAAGCTCAAACCAATTCTAGTGGTTCACAGTCCTTCCTGCTGCCTGGTGGTCCAGATGTAGAACTCTCAACTACCTCTCCAGCACCCTATCTGCCTGTGTGCTGACATGCTTCCTCCATAGCAATAATGGACTAAACCTCTGAACCATAGGCTAGCCCCAATTAAATGAATTTTTTTAGTTAGCTGAACAACTAACAGCTACTAACAGACTGTAGGCTGTTTCTTTTTAAATCAGATGTCTAACATTTGGCAGAGAGTTGTGGTGTAGGAGTTCCTTTTTTCTATGTGTTGTTTTCATTGGTTAATGAATGAAAAAACTGCCTTGGCCTTTTGATAGGGCAGAACTTAGGTAGGCAGGGAGGGGGGAACAGAATTGAACACTGGGAGAAAGAAAGCAGAGTAGGGAGAAGCCATGGTTCCTCTGCCTCAGACGGACCCCTGTTAGAATCTTGCCGGTAAGCCACTGCCATGTGGCGATACATAGATTAATAGAAATTGGCTAAATCAAGATGAAAGAGTGAGCCAATAAGAAGTAAGAGCTAATGGGCCAGACAGTGTTTAAATTAATATAGTTTCTGTGTGGTTATTTTGGGTATAAGCTAGAAGGGTGGCTGGGACAAACAAGGGGCCCTCTCTGTACAACAGAGTTGTTCAGAAATACTTGTTGAATGATTTTTGTATTTTCACTGGTGTTGAGCTGGTGAAATTTAAAACACTGAGTACTGTGTCTTATGTTTTCAAAACCACACACAGTTCTCATTAATCTGTTCAATTTTCATGCTTTATAAATTGCAGGGCAAAACATTAAAGCAATGGGAAATACCCAGGCCCCTGTAAAGCAAATCATGATAAATGAAACCCCAGATATAATGAATTTTCTCCTGTGTACACACTTTTATCCATCTCTCCTTGGTATAGGCTATGATATTGTTGAAGCATCCTCTCAGCTCCCAGCAGGTGAGACTGCACAGTGAGAGGAAAGACTCAGAATCCAGAACGCCTGTCATTGTACCTTTGTTAGGTCGTTATTCACTTTCCATTTGGATGATGATAGCATTGACTTCAATGAGTTGTTGGGAGATGGTGTATTAATCACTGAGGTGATTTGAATAAAAATGGTCCTTATAGGTTCCACAGGGTGTGGCACTATTAGGAGATGGAGTAGGGATGGCTCTGTTGGAGGAAGTGTGTCACTAAGAGATGGGCATTGAGGTCTCAGTAGCTCAGACCAGTTCTAGTGGTTCACAGTCATTTCCTGCTGCCTGTCTGTCCCAGGTAGAACTCTCAGCTACCTCTCCAGCACTCTGTCGGCCTGTGTGCTACTAGGCTTTCTGCTAGGACAATAATGGATTAAGCCTCTGAACTGTAAGCCAGTCCCAATTAAATGTTCTCCTTTCTAAGAGTTGGTGCCTCTTCACAGCAATAGTACACCTAACTAAGACAATCACTTCCCTGTTGCTGTACAAGAACACCATGATGGGAGATAACTTAATGAAGGGTTGAATTTGGCCTATGAATTCAGAGGGAGAGTCTATAATGGTAGGGGAAGCATTGCACCATGTGGCTGGTGCAGGAAGCTGAATGATCCCATCTTCAATTATAAACAAGAAGCAGATAAAGTAAAGTGGAGGTGGGGTCAGGCTATAAACTCTAGTGGCTTGCTCCAGGCTCCACATCCTATATGTTCCATAACATCCCCCCAAAGTGCAAACCACGGTACACAATAATTTAAGTATCTTAGCCTATGAGAGACACTCTCTTCCAAACCACCACAGATGGCATTAATGTTAGATATTTATACTATACAGGATATCAGTAAGACGGATGAGAGAGATAGACAAGGATTTCCAATGCCAAGTGATGCTGAGAATGTTTTGAAAATAGACAGATCCAGAACACAGGAGGAGGAATGGTGAGAAGGCATTTTGAAAGCTAAGTGTTGGAAGCCACATGTAAACTCCGAACTTCATGGTAGAGGCAAAGAAAGTGATCTGGGAATGGACTCAGCAGGTTCTGTGCAAGACCTGTCCACCATCTGCTGATGGCAACACTCTAATCCTCTAGTGCTTTTCCTCACGCTTCTCCTAGACTCCCTGCTTTGGGTAGAATCCTTTTCCTCTGGCTCTACAGGCCACTCTGAGCCATGACTTCAAGCCCAAAGAATTATTCTTCCTGTTCACCGAGATTGGTTGAAAACTTTCCTGTGATCCCAACTGAAGAAGAAAGAGAGCAGGATCATGGCTGACCCCATCAGCAGGCATACATTCTCTCCTGCCAAATCTGAACTATGGAGACACAGTCCAAGATTTGCTAACAGGCATCATTTCCCATGGTGTCTAGAAAGAAGGCAAAGTGGAGAACAGGGTCATGGTGAAGTTGTTTTAGTGGCACCCAGCCCTTGAAACTGACATATACTTATTTAAGAATGTTCCTTCTGTTAGTGAGGTTTTCAGCCACTTGCATCAGAAAGAATCCTGATTGATAATGCAGTGCCAGAGATGTGTGTTAGAACAATGGTTACAGACTATGAAGCAACTGTGTGTGTATGTATGCTTGTGTGTGTGTGTGTAGTGTCTCTGACACATATATATGTGTGTGTATGTATGTGTATATATGTATGTGTGCGTGTATTTAACATATCTAAAACAACCACTTGAGAGGATCACAGATCACCTTTTGGTTGCTGCGAATGTTTGTCTTACAGTCAGCATCATTTCGAACAAGAAAAGGAGAATAAATTTCCCCTCAATTACTCGTACTTAGAACTTTAACTAATAAAGAACATTAAATGCCAAGACAAGTTTTTATTTGATTATGAATTTCCATCTCGGCCCCTCTCCCTTCCAGAAGTTATGATGCAGTATAACAATAATGAAGACAGGTTCACTTATTAGTTTAAAATATCAAGCAGTTAGAGTGCAGGAAACTGGCACTCTCATCACTGAGAGGAGACCTACAGTGACTCATAAAGCCTCATAATTTTTATTTGTCAAATATTGTTAGTAGTAAATCATCAATTTTTGTTAATGAACAATAGAAGCTAGTGCTTGAGAACCTTATGCTGTAAACCCCTGACATGTGCTAACTAATTTAGCCATACCTGCACCTCATTCAGATATACAATCTTATTTCTGACTTAATACTGGGGAAACTGAGTCACTTCTAGAGTAAATTATTTGCTTTGTCTCTTACTAGTGCCAGGACAGAAGACAAGTTTAGCCAAACCACCACATTCAGAGAAAGGGGATAAATGAATAAACAAGTAGGCTCGTCTTTCTTATTCCCATTGCTGGGAACACATGACAATTGGACAGTCTTTGTGCCACTTCAACAGAGCAGCCATATTCTTTTAATTTCTTGGTTACTGTCTAATTATCAACTGGATGCGTTGTAGACATTCTGTTCACAATTTCCAATCTCTCAGGCCCAATTCAGTTCAGTAAAAAGACAATTTGCTGAAATGAAAACCTTGCTAAATGTTATCACGGTAAACTGGAGCGGCTGAGTGTTTCCTGCATTGTCTGCTGGTACTAAGGGAGTACTCGAGGCGCTGGAAGAATCTGCCTCATTACAAACACTGATGTCTAGCACTTGTAACATTCGCTGCTCGTGGACTGCCAGGCATCGACCTGCGTGTTTCAGGTGAAGATCTGAGCTGCCAGTAACAGTTCACCCAGCCTGGATTTATAATCTTTAGTATTAGTTGGGATGGGTGGCAGTGCAATCACTAATCTGACGTGAATGAACACTTAGCGGTAATGGCACAGCATTTTCCAGTCGAATTTGCACCTAAATTTGTGACTCTCAGTTAGCACAGCAATGCTAATCATGTCTTAGAGAGACAGCAATTTAAAAATCAATTTTCTGTGTGCATGGAAATATGACATTTAATTCTTGACTGATGTCACTGGTGTGGGAGGGGTTGGATCAACTTCTATCTAAAAATCGAGTGATTCCTGTCTCTAGCAGTCAAGTATCTTTCTGCCACGGAAGGCCTTCCCTCCCTTGAGAGCTGTCCCCCTCTGAGATCAAGCATTTTTTTTTTTGCATCCTTATACATGGACAGGCAGCTACCACTTCAGATATATTGTCCTGGGTTGGACATGGTGGTGAACATCTGTAATCCCAGCACTCGGGGGAAAGAAGCATTCTAATGCCAGGTTTGAAGCGAACCTCAGCTGCATAGCAATGTCCTATATCAAAGAAGAAGAAGAGGAGGAGGAAGGGGAGGGAGGGAAGGAGGAATAAAACCAATACCCTGTCACAGACGCTCTCTCTAGAAGCAACAGAAGTGATTCTAGGTTTGCTCATTTTCTTAGATAGACTTGCTCCATCTTGGAGACTGAAGAAGGGGGTCCCTGCTTTGTGCTTCTGCTTCTGCTACTCTTCCTGCTTCAGCTGCATCCATGATGCTGGCACTGGGAGTGATGCTAGCAGAACTGAAAAGCGCTGCTTGGACATTTCTCTTCTGCCTGCCCAAGTTTGAAAAGCATTTCCCATGACTCCTATGGGTGTGAGCGCCAAATCATCTCAGGACACTCTGTAGCTGTCTTTGCTGGAGGGTAAAGAGCTATGCTGCACACCTCCTTTCCAATACCATGTTCTCAATGACCTCTTTTAAAGAAGTTTGGATTTTTTAATTTCCCCAGGTGAGATCTGAGTGGGAGGTCACTCTTACCAGGCCGTATGCTAAACATCTGTTACCAAATTCTGTAGTCTTTAAACTTGGATTTCTGAAACCCACATATTATTCTGGAAAAAGTCAGTTTTTAATATTTAGCATTTCTTCTCCCCTCTCTGATAATGTACCCATTTGTATGAGCATTGAGAACCTAAAAGCCTATTTCTATGCAAATGTGGTCATGCACTTCCACCTACTTCTGATGGTCTCCTTAGTTCACTGGGCAGGAGGTGCTTCAACTTCCACTGAATCCATTCAGCACTCTTCGTGCCATAGTAGCTCTGAGAGCTTGTTCCTGGGGATGTTAACCACTGGGAAAGGTTGATGGGAGTGTATTCTCCTGGTGTTTTTCTCCTAAGAACACCTGGAATCTGGGTGTGCGCAATTTGTATAGCTCTCCTATCACTTTGATGAGTCCTCCTGGTTACTTAGATTTTCACATGTGCTCACCTAGACAAATTTCCTTTACTTATATTGTTATTTTCTTCTGCATTACTTGCCACATTCATCCAGTTGCAGGCTGCTTTTTTAAGCTTCCCTTTATGGTCTTAGCCAAACTTCAGCTGTCTTGATCACTTGGTAGCTTCTTTTCTAGTTCTTTTTGTCTGGTGGAAAATGCTTCTTGGTTTTAAGGCAATGCCATGCACTTGTTTGATCTACCTAGAGTGTTGCTGGTCCTGTATGTTTTTACTTTTATGAATATATTGAGCCCGAGTGTTCCCAGTCATTACTATAACCTCTTCTGATTAAAATGAGGGCTATCTCAAAATAGTATACAGCAAAAGTTTGGATTGTATGTAGAGATCAATTGACCATGGGGTAAACATTGCCAGTTGATACATTTACAACACAATTCCCATTCTTAGGATTCAGGGAACATCAAGAAAGAAGAGGTTGAAAGGTTCTAAGAACCAGAGGTTAGAGACACCTGCTGTGAGAAGAGTCTTCTAAAAAAAAGCAGGGTCCTAACGAGTTAAGGAGGATGTGGTCAAGATGCTCCCCCCACCCCGCCACAGACTATCTAACAAAAATTCCAGTAAGGGGCATGAGAACCCCTCTTTTGAGTTGTTGGTCAGGATTATCTTAAAAAATCCCTAAACAATACAGGTTATTGCTGTTGTCCTTGGCTGTGTCCCAGGGGTTGAAGGTAAGTTCCTATTGTTGCAGACGCCACTTCCTTCAGATGCAGGACCTGGAGAATGTGAGCTGGATCTGACCTGAAAGCCTCCTCCCTGAGGACTAGCTGCCACAGTACCAGAAGGGGATATACAAGCTACCAAGAGAAGGAAGAAGGCAATCATCCTACTCAGCTGTGAAGCCTGTAAACCACAAAATGCTCAGTATGGCAAGTGCAATAGTGGTGTTCACATCTTGGCAGTAACCAAAGCCGTCTAATTGGACGTAAGGATCATTCATCAGGAGAAAACTCATGTCTGATACTGGAAATCTAGGTAACTACTGGCCTAGTGAGGTCACAAAACTTAAAAGAGAATTTACTAAACTGGGAAGCCGTGGTGTCTTTAATCCCAGCACTCAGGAGGCAGAGGCAGGTGGATCTTTGTGAGTTCGAGGTCAGACTGGTCTACAAGAGCTAGTTCCAGGACAGGCTCCAAAATTACAGAGAAACCCTGTCTCAAAAAACCGAGAGAGAGAGAGAGAGAGAGAGAGAGAGAGAGAGAGAGAACACACTTATTAACACCACTTACTATACCAGCATATTTTCAAACTGAATTCTAAATACTTATTCTTAAACTTACAGATAAGTACTGCCCCCCCACCCCCAATTCTCACCAGAGAAGCTTCTATTTGCAGCAGAGAACATTACAGAAAAGCACAATTACCAAAATGTAGAGAACAACTGCTCAGGAGGTGCCGGCCCCCCAATGGGTACATCTACAACAAAACTCTTGTACATCAGGGAACATCTCGGAAGAGGAGGCAATAAGAGTGTAAGAGTCAGAGAACCAAAAAAGCTTCTATGAGATTGTAGCTCTGAGAAATGACAGGGAAACTTTACCCATGATGCCTCAACAATGTGTTTCTAAACAAAATCTGAAACATGATAACATCAATAGGCATGCTAACTTGAAGTGGGGAAATCTTATGGGGTCCACTTGTAGAAAAAGAACTACAGGCAGTCAAGGGATGCCGAGAGAAGGAAAAGTGGCCTTCCCCCAGGGTGGAGACCCTTAATTTCTACCTAATACATAAAATCATATATGTGTAACACTGGGTGGACTCAACAGAATACATGCATATGTACATATGTTTATGAACACACACACCATATATATGTGTGTGTATATATATATATGTGTGTGTATGTGTGTGTGTGTGTGTGTGTGTGTGTGTGTGTGTGTGCAGAAATAACAATTGAGTAAGAAGTTAGGAATTTGGAACAGAGTGAGGAGGGGTGGTGGCAGGAATTTGAGGAAGGAGAGAGTATGGAGGGAAACTATGTAATTATATTTTAGCTTAAAATGTTAATAAAAATAAAGAAAATGAAATCTTACCTGAATATAAAAAAAAGAGTACAGATTCAAAAGACTCTATCTTAAGATTCCTATTATTGTGGTAAAACACCTTGGCCAAAAGCAAGTTGGGAAGGGAAGAGTTACACTTTGGCTTACACATCTATGTTTAAGTCCATCATTGAAGGAAGTCAGGACAGGAACTCAAATGGTAGAAATCTCCAGGTAGGAGCTAATACAGGGAGGCCACGGAGGATTGCTTCTTACTGACTTGCTCCTCATGGCTTATCCAGCCTATTGTTGTTGTTGTTTGGAGCCTGCGGCCATCAGACCAGGAATGGAAATACCCACAATGGCTTGGGCCTTCCCATATCAGTCACTAAGTAAGAAAATGTCATACAGTAGGATCTTAGGGAGACACTTTCTCAATTGAGATTCCCTTCTTAAGGATGACTCTAGCGTATGTCAAGTTGATTTAAAACTAGTCATTACAGACTCCACTCCTGCTTGGAATGCTGAAGCAAATAAAAATACAGAGACCAAGAGCAGAGACACCATATCTATTGGGGTTATTGTCTTCTGTAAGCCTTTGTCAATCTCCTTCCTCTTTCTGAACCCCTTTTCCTCAGAGTATCAAAGAACCATGCTCCTCTGAGTCTTCCTCAGTCATGACTGTCTTTTCACTGAAACCGACCAGTTGTAATCCTGGCATGCTTGCTATCTATCCGCCATTTTCTTGCCATTGTCAATCTGTTTCTGTCTCCCACTTCACCAGCTACAGGACCCATAAATTGAAAGATAAATCACTTAATTTGTGTAATAGTTTAGTTCTCTGTGTTCATACCTGAAAGCTTCTTAGGCTAGCAAGTCTGACGAGCAAGAGGATCAGCACAATTTCAGAAGTCCAGTTTGATCCGTATAGGTTGATATTTAAAGTAACAGAGTTGAGCCAGGCTGTGGGCTGACTAGGAGAGAGAGTCTCTGCCTCCTTTCTACTTATAGGAATATCTATTTTAGACTGCTGGCTTTTAAAGCAGCCCTTTAAAAGGTATTACTATACGTTTTAGATTGATATTTGAATATTTTTCCTTTAAAGCCCCGTGTTTCACTCTATCCAAACATAAATGTTTTATAACCCCTTGCAGCAGTGAATCTTCATTAGAAGAAAATTGAAGATATTTTCCAATACCTACATTTTATATGCACTTTTACCAAGATTCGTTTTTACAGTATGTTCATTATAAAGTACAAAAGTTAAAATTTTAAGAAGAGAGATTCAAAGATTCTTGAAGAAAACTGCGTTTCTCCTATACTCCATATTCAACTCTGCCACATACACATTCTGCAATAAGAGAACTGCCTTCACCCAGTTTTCCTTCACATAGAAAGTCGGAGTGATGACTCACTCCTGCCCATCTCATAGACACTTACCCCACCTTGTCAACACGTGATGGTTAGTCCTGCTGGCCAGGTTGCTTTGGTTGAGAAACATGTGGGACGTGTGTAAGGTCCTTCTCTTTCCTCTCGTCGGTCTATGTGAGCATTCCAAAAGACTAACTTTGGAGTGAGGACCTGTCCTCACTGCGGGTATCGGCATTGCACAGACTGGGGATCTCGACACAATGAAAAGGAGTAAAAGAGAAAGGGGAAAGTCACGGGCTAGGCCTTGTCTCCCTGCTTCTGCACAGCCACATTGTGAATGGCACGTCCCACACAATGACCTGCCTGCCACGATGGATTGAAGCTTCTGATACTGTGCATCAAAACGTACCTTTGTTCCCTGAGTTGGGTTATGTTGGGTTCGTTTTGTGCTCTGCATCACAGTGATGTACAGCCTAACTCACACACTTCTCTGTTTCCATCACTCACTCTTGACGTGGATTAAAAGCTCACCAAGTCTGCCTTGGACTCTTCCTGTCCTCCTCGCTTTCTTGGAGTTCTTCTTTGCAGGAAGGGCTTTATCCAGTGGACTGAGTGTTCTTGCTAAAACTCTGTCCTCTTCTCTTTGCTGCTGCTGCATGGTTTACAGGACAGAGCCGAAGCTCTGGAGTTCAGCACAGCCCGGCCTTTGCCCTCCTTCCCGCTTTACCATCCTTCGTTCCCCAACACTAGGACCATCTGGATGCAGCTTCTGAAGTCACCAAGACCTTTCTTCCTTCTCTCTTTACTTTCCTGTGTGATATTTTATCTACCAAGCACACACCATAAATGTAGGTGATACGAATAATACCTTACAAATTGGAATAAACATAAAGATGTAAATGTAAAATACTAAGTATGTATCTACCAGTATTTTCTCCATCTTTCCTTCTTCTTGACTTGGCAGACCTCAATATTTGGGTCACATCTTAATGGCGAATCAATCCCACACCAGTTATGTTTTAAGGGGTTATTTATTTTGGGGGGTAAAACTTACATACACCATAAACCGTCAGGAAGGGAGCCTAGTCGCTGGAGCCAGAGCCGGGAGCAGGAGCCGGAACCAAGTGCCAGAACCAAGAGGGCCGAGCCAAGACTTGTGGCTCTTTTTAAAAGAGAAATATACCACGCCCCAGTGGGCTGGTATTTCAGTGGCTATTGGCTGATGGAGCGGAAGGTACTCACGCAGCAACATCTTCCTTCATTCGAGGATTTTCTTTAGTACTCATTTTAGTATTAAGTGTTTCTTTTTCCGTGTTCCAAACAATGTTTGTATCAAATAAGAGAATCTGTCCTATTATTCAGATAATTTCTTTCCATGACTCTGAGCAGGCAATGTATAAAAGCATCATCTCTATTACATATTTTACTTCTATCTCTCATAAGAAGATTGGGAAAACTCCAATAGAGCAACAGAAGGAACTGGTGGGTCAGGACTCGTGAGCACAAGAGAGCCTGCCCTGTTGTTTGAGAGGCATGCTTCATCTCCCTTAACAGAGACAGTGGAAGGCAAACGCTCACAGAACACACGTCTGAATCTGGCGGCAATGAAGGAAATGATTAAGAGGGCAAACTGCAGTATACAAAGCAAACACACACTCTCCTCCTTTTTCTTCATCTTTTTCTTCTTCTCTGTTGTCTATGTTCTTCTATTTTAGCTTATCCGCTTTAACATCATTTTTGAAGTTTGCCTCTTATATTGCCCAGTTGACCCCGTTAATGGCAACAATAAATGATAAATAGCATTTATGAATGTTTACTATGTGGTACTAGACATTTACTACCAACTATTTTAACCATCCCACAGCCTTACGAGGTAATTACTGGCATTCATTTCATCTTGCGCGTGGCAGAGCCAATGAAGCTCTGAAGGGCGCAGGCTGACTCTTTCTAGTGAGCTGAAGACAGTGAGATTTAAGCCAGCATTGTCAGGCTTTTCAACCTGACACCCCACTTTCTTCGAACTGCAGACCTCCAAATCTTTCTTCCAGAATCTCTACTCTGACCTGTAGTCCCTTACTGTCCTGGAGGAATGGTCCCTGTGTTCTTATACACATGCTGTTTTTACTGCCTGTTCCATTAGGTCCCTGAGACACAGGAGCTCCTTGGACGTCTGGCTGCACCGTTTGCCTGTAATGCAAGTAGCTGGTCTCACTGAGGGTTTGGCTTTACCAAACCTCCCACCAGCACCATCACTTGCTACATCTGGCACGCATGCCCCTGCCCACAAAGATTCCACTTCTTTGAATTTGCATTGCTAATTGTTACTATATCGATGAACACAGTTGGAACCAACACTGAGCTCTGTCCTGCTTGACCATTTTGATGGAGGCCAGAGCTGGGCTGGCCTTGTAAGCAAGGAGGTGGTGAGGAGATCGCTTTAAAAATGCTGTTTGTTCTGTCCTTCCTCAAAATGGTTTTTTTTGTCGACTTTTAATTAGAAAATTCCAATTGATATGATGTTCATTAGGAAGAGGTAAAGAAATGTGCGCCATAGAGAGAGGGGGGCTGCAGAAGAGGGAAGAGTGAACGATAGCTAATACAGTTAAAATTGAAAATGAAACTATCAATCTCTGCAGCTGCATGGGATGCGCAGGTGCCTGCACAATTCTTTTCCTTGATGCTGGTTCGGCTCAGTCATTACTTAATAAAACAGATAAGTGACGGCGTTAGTAAGTAACCTAGAGAAAGTCTGCTCTGCTCAATGCGGGAGTGAAAAACACTGCTTTTACTTTACACAATTTTAATGGAATCTATCAACAACCCAAAGTAAAAGCGTACTGAAAATAAATTGGACTTCATGTTGGATAAAAGAACTATTTTGACGGTCTCTTTGGAGACATAAGCCATTTATTTCGGATTCATTTGTCATTGTCTATATTAAAAGTATTTATTGTACTTCCTCACACATATGAGACTGTATCAGTCTACATAAAGCAAAGAAAATGGGCTTTTGTCTCCTAGGATCCCACAGTGGAACAAACACTCTTGAAAATATTCCCAGAAGGAGTGTGCTTAAACACTCAATGAGAAAATTCTAAGATGTGTCACATGGATAGCTGCTGCTGCTATATTCTATTTTATGGAGAGATGATGAGTGAATAGCTTGTCATAAAGACCTGGACCAGTGAGGTGCTCAACAGGTAAAGGCACTTGCTGGCAAGACTGAAGACCTGAGTTCAAATCCTGAGGCCCATGTTACCTTGGCAAGTTATATGCTGTGATATGTGTATTCTCTCTCTCTCTCTCTCTCTCTCTCTCTCTCTCTCTCTCTCTCACACACACACACACACACACACACGCATGCACACGCGCGCACACACACACACACACACAATACATTTTAAGAATAAGAATAAAAAATAAAATGAATTTTTTAATGATGGAAGCAGGGAGGGGAGATAACTTGGCAAGGAAGAACACTTGCTGTGTAAGTATAAAGCCCTGAGTTCAAATCCCCAGCACTCACATAAAAAGCCAGACATGGCATAACCATGCATACACCTACAGCTGCAATGCTGTGGGGACAGAGAGAAGAGAAATTCTGGGGCTTGCTGGCTGTCAGCCTAACTCCAGATTCAGTGAGAGACCCTATCTTGTCGGAATAAGGTGGAGAGGGATAGAGCAGGGCACCAATGTCCTCCTGTGGTCTCCACACATGCTTGCATGGGCAGATGCATGCCTGCACATGCACATAAACTACATGCAACACACACAAATATATAATCAGAAGTTATCACATATATGTGATAACTTATATGTAATATACACTTTTCTCCCATTTCCTTTTGCTAGGATAAGCTTGATTATCAAAAGGTACTTTCCAGGGGAACCTACTTACGTGTTCCAGAGGAACCTGGACACTCATGAAAGGAGCTGAGCATAGAGTGTGTGAAGAGCTGACCTACTGGTCATAAATGTATTTATTATGGAAAGATTTTATTTTCCTTTAATCGTAGTAGACAGTTTTGTTGCATAATCACCTGGGTTGATAGCTGTCATCTTTCATACCTTGGGGTTCATTTTTTTTTCAGGCCCTTCTGGCTTCAAAGGTTTCTGTCAAATAATCAGCTGTTATTCATTTAGGGGTCCTGCCTTTATAAGTAACTCGAGCTTTCTCTATTGTGGTTTTCAATACTTCCTTTGTTCTGTGTTTTTAATGTTTTCTTTTAGATTTTATTTATTTTCATTTCATGTATGTTTCCTGAAGGTATGTCTGTGCACCATGTGTGTGAAGTGCCCACAAAGGGCATCAAATCCCTTGAGATTGGAGTTACAGATGATTGTGAACCATCATGTGGGTGACAGGACTTGAACCCTGGTCGTCCAGAAGAACAGCCAGTGCTATTGACGACTGAGCATCTATTCAATCCTAATGCTACAATATACTACGGAGGATTTCTTTTTTTGTCTTTGTCTATTTAATGTTTCGTAGCCTCTTATAACTGAATAGGAATATATCTCTTTCTTTTGATTTAGGAATTTTTCTACTATGACTTTTACTGAAGATAATTCTCTATGCCTTGGTGATAGTATGCTTTTCCTTCTTCTATGTCCATAATTCAAATGGTAGGTCTTTTATGGTATTCCCAAACTCTTCCAGGTTCAGTTTGTGTGTGTGTGTATGTGTGTGTGTGTGTGTGTGTGTGTGTGTGTGTGTGTATGAGAGAGAGAGAGAGAGAGAGAGAGAGAGAGAGAGAGAGAGAGAGGATGCTCATTTTCATTTACCTTCACTGACTAATTCAATTTTTTTTCACTGTCTTCAGTCCCTAACCCTCTCTTATGATCCCTTCTGTTGTTTTGGCTTTCCTCTGTGGTTTTTGTTTGGCATACTGAGTTCTTCATTTTCAGCATCATTTCTGGTTTGGTTTTCCTTAGCAATTTGAACTTGATTTTCATGTCTTGGATTGGCTTTCTATTTCACTCATCCCTTTGTCCCTGTCACCTCTGAGCTGTTTGAGAACAACTCTAATCGTTCTTTAAAAACTCTATCTGGACGTTCTTCCAGGATGTTTTCATTAGGGGATCATTCCTACAGGGTTTGGACATTTTTGGAGCCGACATGTTATTTTGATTTTTCATGTTTTTATTTCTGTGCTGGGATCTGAACATCTGGAGTCAATTTGTAAGTTGAGTTTTTCTACCTTTCCTTTTTGTTCAAGTCACTTTTTTCTTTCAGCAGCGGAGTTCACGCTGTTCGAGAGGAGGATAAGGTACAGCAGGGTTGGGACGACAATTTCCTCTGTCTGGCATCTGGGGTTCCAGCCTCTGTCCCAGTAGTCTGTCTGTCAGCTACAGTTTAAGTCTGCAGTGGCCTGGTAAAGGAGGCTGGAACCTGTTTCACCTGGCAGTGTGAACTGCTCTTTGGTCTCAGGGCTGATGGGGCAACTGGAGCATCCCAGCAAGCTGCTGGTGAGGCTCTGGTAAGTCTCAAAGGGAGATAGAGGGGCTGGGGGGGACGTGTCAATCACTGGCAAGCACAGGAATTAGGGTGATGGAGGGGTGCAGGTAACTCAACTAAGTCTGAAGGTCATGTGGATCAGTCATTCCCGGACTTCTGTCTGTGGCTTGGGCTTACATAGAGGCAATTTTTTTCCCCCAAATATTAGCTTATTTGGCATTTGTACTTAAATGTCCCCCAACCTATTCCTGCTCTGTTGTTCTTCGTCTCAGCGAATCACTTAGGACGGGGTTCATCCTAAAGCACATCCACACCCATTCATTGTCTCTGATCCTAAAATGCAACAACCATGCTCATTCACCGTCTCTATCTGTGCCACCATCTCAACCCCCATCACTCCTTACCCTAACACCTTCACCAACCAGCTTGCTTGAACAACTTCACAGAAGTCAGCCCTACATTTTCCAACTTAACTGCCTCCGCGGCACAGACCTACCCAAAACCCTGCAGGAACTACTTCCGATTTCTGTCCCAGAGAACCCAGACCTCTTGATAGGACCTCAAAGACCCATCCTGGGGGGTCGTTCTCCACTTCCTTCACCTTCTCTTCTGTGACTCTCCTATGATCCTACCTCAAGATCCTGAATCCTTGCCCCCCTCAAACTCCACTTTTCTTTGCTGGAAACATTTTCTATGATTTTTTTTTTCCCTTTTCTTCTCTTGGCCAACTCCTTCCGGCTGAGTTTGCCTCCTCTGTGTGACTTTCTCTGACTATGCAAGTGCTCCTTGCCTTCCACCCCTCCCCCCTCCCCCATTGTGCGACCTTCACAACACTTAAGCCACCACAGTCTCCGTATTTACTTGTAATTCCGATGCACCATGTGCATCGCCCACTCGACTGCGGGTCACCTTAGAGCAAGGTTCTCGGCTTGTCTCGGTATGGATCGTAGGCCCTACTTCATAGAATAGAGGGGCTGTCCAGCAAACAGAAGCAACTCGTAGAATCTTGGTTTTCTTGGAGTTCCAAGTAGAAAGTGAGCTTGGCAAAAGCAGTTCCAAGGCTATGCAGTCAGAAAATGTGGGAAGACGTTGGAGACCATCTATACTCCAGTAGAAGTCAGCATCACTGCTTCCCTGGACAGCATACAGGCCTCACGGCAAAGGTTGCAAAGCAGTTTATCCTCCTAGTTGTGATTCTCCGTGATTTTCTTCCTGTTGCCATTGTGGGTAAGTAAGTTTAACTTCTGGGTTGGTGTCAAAGTAGAAGGAACAATAATACATTACATACATGCATGCATATATACATACATACACAAACATACATAGTGTATCTCAGGGTGGAATTAATATCCTAAGTGAAGGTCCACTCACTCAGAATGACCATGCTAATTGTATGGAAGCTCACTGAGATGTGTAGAGTTTGGGAATGGGCAGATCTGTCCGTGGATTCCTTAAACCAGCTGAGTGATGATGTTATCTTTGAATTAATTAGAGGAAGATGTTTTTTTTTAAGTAATTCACATTGGGAAGTATAATGTACACAGCAGTAATAAATATTAATTCATCAGCAACACTACAGAGCAAGGCACCATTTTTCCTTGGATCCTGCAAGGAATGGGGTTGCCCAAGGTTTCCTGCTTTCTTCTGCGGTTTATAAAAACAGACGAAGCGGCAGAGCGAGTGACCTGATACTGAGCCAAGGGACCAACATCATTATTACTCACTTAAGCGGGGTCTCAAGTCCCGTTGTCTTTGCAATTACTTCAGAAATGAGAGATGAGAACATGAAACCAAACTGCTACAGTGAGCCAGCTACAGCTGGAGCCCATTAGCAGCGAGACTGGGTATGCAGAAGAGAGCAGTGGGCGGCTGCTGTTATCTCCCCTAAAGAGTCAAGGGGAGGTCAAAGCGTTGGGCTGAATCCTGGTCCTTAAGCGCGGTCAGCAACACTTTCTGATGTTGTACTTCAGGATCCAAGAATCACAGAGCACTCCGTTGATTATGTTGCTTTCAAGTCCATGTGTCTCTATAAGTCGGAAAATATAAGTCAAAATGCTGAGTGACCTTAGAATTGCGGATAAGATTACAAAACAAGTCTAAAATTGACTCTAATACGCATTAAAGTGCAGCAAGGAAGGCACGGCTTAGGTAGAAGTCACGGGAAACAATTTGTAAATGCGTCATGGCTAGGACTGAGGTTTCTCCTAAATTTTATAATCACCAGATGACTTAATGGTTACCTTTGAGGAAGTATTAAGGTAAAATATGGCTAATGTAATGTAAGATATAACCAAAGCCAGGACCCATGACTGCCAAGAGGATATTTTTTTGGCAGAAAGTCTCTGCATGCGGTGGCAGGTATGGGTGGGAGGCAAGTAGGGGCTGTGTGTAATAGTGCCAGGTCCCATCTTAAACGATGCCCGTCAAGTTACCATGGGCATTTTCTCCAACAAGTCTGACAAATGTCCAGGATCTCATGGAGAACCACAACACCTTTTTGCAAGCCAAGGAGTCAGGGGCTGAAGTCTTGTTCTTGTAAAAACACACTCATATATATACACACACACAACACACACACACACAAACTATCCTGGTCACTGCCTCAGGGGATCCTCACTTCAGACAACTTCAGTGGTAAAATAATAAGAAAAGCAAACAGTAAGAGTTTTCTCTTGGGATTTTAATATTTATTTATTTATATTTATTCATGTGCTCTTTTAATTGGCCATTAAAGCCTTGAAACAAACAATCCATGCAGTCTGCATTCCCATGAGATGCGCCAATATCCCTCCTTCTTGGTCAGCTGTAACCACAAAAACCGACCTACAAACACGTAGAGTTTTAGAGATAGTTGTCAAGTCTTTGGCTCTCTTTTCCTGCTGAGGAAGCCTAGCGTTCCCATTGCCAGTCAAAGGTGGCAACTGGAAACTGTGCAGTCTGGTTAAAAAGAAGAAAAATCAGAGGGAGTGGGGGAAATGGAAGTGGGAGGGTGTTGGGAGGAGGGGCGGAAATGGAAACTTTTATAATTTAATAAACTTTAAAAAAAATGAAAAAAAAGAAGAAAAATCCAACCTTCACCAAAGGAACTGTGCTTAAAAATCAAAATACGTTGGGCTCTTCCCAAAGCATCATGCTGGAACGCCATTGCATAGCTGAAATGATGCCTATGCTGGCTTGCTTCTGTACACAAGAGAGTAAAGCTTTTGACAGAATCCACTTCAGCAAAACAGCTTTTAATTGGCATTTTGGAGGGAATCTTACCAAGTCATTTCTGGCCAACCTCTTCCATCCACCACTCCCCTCTACCATGTTATTGTTATATGTAAATTCAATTCCAGTAACCTCTATAAGGAGACATCCACCTACTAGTTATTAGATTGTAATAACATAACAGCAGAGGGACACGGGTGTGGAAAGACACTTTAGCTCGGCAGAACACGGGGAGGCAATTGCCGTGCTTCTGTAGCTGGAGAATCGAATCAGGCTTCCAGTGTAATAACCGACAACATGTTTCTCTCAGTCTCGTACAGGCAAGCAGGAAGACAAAAGGTCCTCAAAGCTTTGGCATTGGGCCCATCTGAAAGTATATGTGCATGCATTTCAATGGTGTGGGTGGGTGGGTGGGTGTGCACGTGTGTATGTGTACGTGTGTGCACACATGTGTGCTTATGAATAAGTGCTTCCAGCTTGGGAAATTCCCACTGTGAGTGTGGAGGGCCGCAACCACATTCTCCATTACAAGATGGCGCTGGCATCCGGCCTCACCGCCTGGTGAACAAGATAATGCGCATGTGCTTGGTAACTTTCCACTGCTGCGTCCCTGCCTACTCCCGAGGCATCATCTGGGTTGATGGGCAGTGGACCAATCCAAGAGTGACATGTCCGAAGCGAGGACTGTTTCCTATATAAGGGATGGGTTCCCCTCATTCTGGGTCTCCGCTTTGTAAGCTTATGCTCTCTCTCTCAAGACGCATTAAAGCTTTTCTGCAGAAGGATCCTAAGTGTGCCGCGTAGTTCTTGCTGGCGAGACGGTAGCGCGGGACATGTGAGCCCTGACACCTAACTATGCATGAATGTGAATGTGAATGTGAATGTGAATGTGAATGTGAATAGCATCCATATCAGAAAGTAAAAGGCTTATCTTTTAGCTGCCCAGAGATACCACTTAAGCATTTGTCATTTCCTTTACAATGTCATAGAAAGAAGAGGAGCCTAAAAATAATAATCTGTCAATGACGTTGCCATTAGATTCCAGGGATCTGACTGTTCAAATATCATGTGTCCTTTACAAATAATGAAGATTTCCTTTCTGTTTACTGTTTACGTTGTTCCTTCCAACACACTTGAGATGTTTTATTTGAAGGGAATCAGTTTTTCTTCTTCTTCTTCTCCCTCCTCCTCTTCTTCCTCATCTTGCTCTTCCTCTCTGAGGAGCATCACTTGGGAACATGTGCCTATCACGATGGAAGGCTGGTTATCTCTAAGGTTAGGGTGAAAACAGAATGGAAAGGAAGCAGTGATGATGTGGAGTCTAATCTTCTCCAGAATAAAAAAGCTCCAACGCTATAAGGGCAAAGCCAGCTCATGCTTCTTTAGGTGAAGGTGATGGCAGAGGGGCTGTTATTTTGACCTAGTGGGAACCTCAGAGAGAAAAATGAGGTTGCCTGACCCACATACTAGTTTGTAAATGATCACTTTCTTACAGCAGAGTTCCACTTTCTACTGCTACCTACCAACCGCAATCCTCACTAATCACAGTTCCACACACAGAAGAGAGGTCACTCCTTAATGGAGGTTGCTTCCATTCTAAATCTCCAGATTCTTTATTTCTACTTTACATGCTACTTCAGTAGGCTAATTCAAGATTATCTTACGGTATTCATTGGGAAGTGTCGCCATGAAGTGTCAGTCATATTTGTGCAAGCTCCTTGCTAAGCATATTTCATGCAGAAATTTGTCTTGGCTGCTTTATGCAGATTTTAAAAAGACACTTGGATGCAGAGAACTTAAACCACCATTGTGTCTCTTTAGGGACCCACTCAGCAAGAGATAGAAATTGTTCAGCCATCACAAACACCAGTCAAGGCAGTTGTTACCCATACAGATCTGTCAGGGATTCCTCCTGCTTCTAGAAAACGCACAGCTTCCTGCCTCGCCTGTCCATTTGATGGACTATGTCTTCATGATGCCGCAACAACCTTAGGAAAACAGCAGCAGCAGCAACAGCAACAACAGAGGAAATCCACAAACGGTGAACACTCTTGACAAATCTGCACCTCCAAGTGAGCCTGGAAGGTCCAGGGAGTGGGATGCAGAACAATGAGATGGGAATGAAACGCAAGGCAGAAAACCAAGTGGATATCCCACATACACGGCATGGAAGCCTTGATTAACTATACTGATTCCTCCTCTATCCTTACCCCTAAGTTCCAAATAGACAATTCTAAACTTGAGAGAGAGAGAGAGAGAGAGAGAGAGAGAGAGAGAGAGAGAGAGAGAGACTACTGCTCGTAAGGGAAGCAGCCATTGCTGCCCATTTTTTAAAAGCACTTAAGGGTCATTAGTCTCACACTGCAGCAAATGCATTATTCATTTTGCCTTAGCCCAATTTCTCGGGTAAGAATTTTGTAAGAAACCCATACTCAGTACAGTAGAGAGGTGATTGATCAAGCCAGAAGAAACAGAATTTGGACATCTTGCTAAAAATTTTTCTCAGTCTTCCCAGTTAGAATAAATCAATTTTATTTATGTAGTAACACTTGAATACTAACTACCCAATGCCATCCGTCAGGACAAAATTGATGACTATACCTTTAGGTTAATATTACTTGAACATTTCATTCTGAATAATTTATACACATTTCTGTCAGCATGTCAGTTTGCAATTGTTTATTTGGTCTGAGCAAGTGTACCTGAACCATAGCTTTTATTAAGGGAAAGATTTCCACGTCTTTATTTTGTGCATTCAAGTAGCCTGCCCTGGCCGGGGGCCTTAATGTTATTCCACATAAAATCAAACATGGACAATTTTATACCTTGCCTTGGAATGCTTATATATTTTTTTTCTAAAAAAGTCTTTTGCTGAATGCTTTGTAATTTTCAGAGGAAAAGAAAGCTAGGGCTAAAAGGCTTGCAAAATAAAGATGAGTAGATATTTAATAACAACGTGTACATGTTTTCCAGAAGACTGTATGTACACCACATTAGGAGTCTCAATAGCTATTCTCACTCCGGCAAATAATCTAATCTGTCCACCCCGGCTAATGCTAACAGTGCCCTCTCTTTTGGGAAGACTTCAAGGTGTTATTATTCATCTTGTAAAGTGCCTGGTGCATTTTAGAATCACTCCATTTACTGCTGCTGCTTTGATTTTATGGTAATCACCTTCCCATCGGACAGATAGCACGGAGCATGCTTAGACTCAGACTCCGACTGCAGGGAATGCTGGATGGGCAAGTGTTAGGTTATGCTATACAACAAAAGACGAAATCACAAATAAAGCCGAAAGATTGGGAATCTTGATATCAATTGACCTGATTGTGTGATCTTACTTCAGTGTGTTTATACTGAATTTTCCATTTAACTCAAGATATTTTACCTGTGGTGTACGTGTTTATATCCATATATGCACATATATGTATGTATGTACATATGTGTGCACATATATGTATATATATGCACACGCATTTATATATATATATACTTCTTCCTTTCCTCACCTTGCCCAGCTGTCTCTCTCACACACATTTTTTTCACTTTTGAACACTTTTCTCTCAATCAGTTACCGCACAGCTGGGTCTCAAGAGATGATCTGACAACCACTGGGCAGAAACAGCGTCTTCTATGAAGACATAAGAGGAAAGGGATCAAAATGAGATATGAGTTCCAAAGAAATCACCATGCAGCTCGACTTCTGAAATTCCTCTTCTTCAGTGCTTGAAGACCTCATTAGCAGAAGCCGAAAGAGCTGCTCAGTTTTATAGACATGCATAACACACGTACAGAGAAAGAGAGAGAGAGAGAGAGAGAGAGAGAGAGAGAGAGAGAGAGAGAAGGTTGGATCATAGCTCCGTTAGGAAGAATATCTTAGGAATTGTCCCAGATGTAATTAAAATGTGCCCATGAAAGATGTATGTGTACAGGTACTTATTTAAAAGTAGCCTGTGATTAGCTCTGCTGTGATGATCACCTATGCATCTTGGTCTTTCAAGTCCTGTGAATAATCTATTTAGAAGATCTGTGTTGAATGTCAATTATCAGAAGACATTTTTCCAGAAACCACACGGTGGCCGTGCTAAATTTGAATTTCCAAATAACTTTATAATTTAAAATAGGTTGAAAATACACTTATTACTATGCATATGTAAATATACATATAAAATATGTATAAACTTAAATTTATACATATTTAATACTCATTTATTATATGTGTATTAAAATATGTATAAATTTTAAAAAATACCAAATTTCATGGTTCAAGCATAACATCCTTGGGGATTACCACGTGTCTTAATTTGGTTTCTTTCACTGTGATGATACACTGATGGAAACCAACTTGGGGGAGCAAAGGGTTTTTATTTCAGCTTCCAACTCCCAGTCACAGTTCATCATTGAGGGAAGTCAAGGCAGGAACTCAAACAGGAACCTGTAGGCAGGAACTGAAGCAGAGGCTGCTTGCTGGCTTATTTCTCATGGCTTGTTCAACTTGCTTTCTTATGCAGCCCAGGGCAACTTACTCTGGGGTGGCACCAGCCACAGTTGGCCAAGACCTCCCACAGTCATTATTCAAAAGATATCACAAAAACTTGTTGACAGGCCAATCCTTTTTTTTTTCCCAGCATAATATTTTTTATTGATTATCTGGTAATTTAATATAATGCACCCCAATCACATTCACTTCCCATTCCTCCTAAGTCCTCTCACCCTTGTGCCTTTTTTCAGTGCCCCCCAACTAATACACTATGTAAAATTTGTGTTGCCCATGTATTCATTGGAGCATGGTCAAATTCCCAGTGACCCGCCCCTTAAAGATAACCGAGTACTTTCCTGTCCCCACTTCAGAAGCCATCAGCTGTGAAGAGCTACACTTCCGCATCCTTATCAGAATTTTTAAGGACTCTCTTCATTGGCCTCCTGCCTAAACATTTTTGGGGGGCAGAGGAGTTGTTGCAGACGCTTTCAATGTCTCCTATTCTCACTTCTGAGTCTGGAGTCGTTGGTACCACTGCCAACAGTCGCCTCCTTGCCTAAAACAGGGAGCAGCAGCATGGACCATGGACTTCCACATGGTTTCCATGGTTTCCAGTGGCTGCTTGGACCATGGACCTCATCATGGTCCTCAGTGGCAGCAAAGACCACAAACATTCAATCTTATAGAAGTAGTTTTTTTAATTGAGTCCCTCTTCCTTGATCCATCTAGGTTTGTGTTAAGTTGACAAAATCTAATCAGGCCATTATACATGATGGTAGTGAGGAGCTGTGGGCAGGCCTGCTTTTCATCCCGCCCGACTCCCGCACAGCTAGCTTAGCCCCAGAAATAATAACACACAAGTTGTATTCATTTAAACACTGCCTGGCCCATTATCTCTAGAGAGTTAGTTACTGACTAACTCTCACATCTTGATTAACCCATTTCTAATAATCTGTGTAGCACCACGAGGTGGTGGCTTACTGGAAAAGATTCAGCATGTCTGACCTGGTGGCTGGCTCCATGGCATCTGCCTCACTGCCCTCTTCCCAGCATTCTGTTCTGTTTACTCCGCCTACCTAATTTTCTGTCCTATCAAAGGGTCAAGGCAGTCTCTTTATTAACTAATGAAAATAACACATAGACAGAAGGTCCACCTACATCACATGATAATTTGGGAGGCAGTATTTTTGGGGATTATGTTGTATCCATTAAACATAATGCTGAGGTTAATTAAACTTTATACGACAACATTTTAGGAAATAAGTTTTAAAATTCTTTGTAAGTGCTATACTGTTAGGTAAAGATTAGCAGTTATTGGAATTACACCAACTTACTCAACTCAGAAAGAAAACGGTAAGTATTTATGCTTTTGGGTTCAGACTGGGGAATAGGTTTCTATTATATTGTGTTAAAAGTAGCTCAACGGTAGTCAACATCCAGTTGGTATAATCACACTGGTATCATGAACTGCTAAAAAGATGAGCTTTGCTACTATGTAACAAATTTCAATCTATATGATTATAACACGTGTACTCCAAATCTTAATATTATGACATCTCAGGAAACGTGTATTTATTATCAATAATATGTATCACCCTATGAAATTAATTTGTCTCTATCTTGTTAAATGCAATATGGCCAAAATCATTCAGTAGTATAAATTAATATTAATGTAATTATGCATAAATTTCTTGCCTAATCTTAAGAAGTCACCTACATATAATGCTTATTAAAGTTCAATAAATATTCTTAATCAATACTGTTGAAATAACAATTAGAACATTGACCATTTTCATTGTTATTTCTTAAGTAAACACCTATTTGGGAATTTCAATTTTTTATGGTACCGATTGATCTACACGATATACGCAATAACCCTAACTAAAGACTGTGCCTTCCTTACTGTTAAATTTCAACATGATATATGTGTGTTTACGTATATGTATGTATATGTGTGTGTGTGTGTGTGTGTGTGTGTGTGTGCTAGTTCTTACATCTTAAATTAACCCATTTCTATCCATCTCTGTTTCACTACGTGGCTGTGGCCTACTGGTAAGTTTCCATCTGGCATTTGTCTCCTGCTGCAACTACACAGCATCTCTCTGAATCCTCCTACTCTCTCTATCTATCTTTTCCATCCTGGCTATATTCTGTTAAGCCACTAGCCAAAAGCAGTTTCTTTATTAACCAATGACAATAAAACATATTAACAACATACAGAGGGACTCCCACATCATGTGTGTGTGTGTGTGTGTGTGTGTTTGTTTGTATGTATTTATCAAGTTGAAGATACATAATATATTCTATCCAGATGGACAAAGGAACATGATGGATATTTTTAAGAGTGAAATAAAAAGACAAAATGCAAAGACCAACACAAGAAAATTTCTAGATTCTTATACTTGGCTAAAACTCTAAATCTCTACTTTTTTGTTTCTGAGCTACAGTTTATTCACTGACTTATTAGAAACAAAACCTATTGGCAGTGTGATGTTAGTGTTTTCAGATGAATTTTAATACTATATGGAAAACTGGGTTGACTTGGAATGATGGCAGTCAACATGAAGTAACCCAAATATTTCATACTGACTCCTTCTGTGTTTCTCATGTATGCAGGGTTTGTAGTGGGTGTGGTTTTAGGCTGTTCGATCATTGGGTGCTCTTAGAGCTCCAGAAGTGTGGAAAATAAGCATATTAATCATAACATTCATATTTCCAGCACAGGAATTTTTAGGGCTTCTTGGGGGTGATGATAAGCTTGTAAATATCCAAAATAAGCCAGTGAGCCAAGTAGCTACATCTTCGTATAAAGATTAGAAAGTAAAGACTCAGAAACCATTCAGCATACAAATAACAAACCTTGAGCAAGAGTCTGGATCCTTGAGTTTGTCTGCCTGCTAAAGACAATCTTGTGTTCAGTGGGGAAGTCAGTCCAGGGCTTTCCGATTGGAGCCTAAATAGACACCCATCTCCATATTAGACCACTATTAGATGTAAGACACTGTTTGAATGATACCTTGTTGACAAACACACACAACTGAAGGCAACTTGATACATAGAATATAGTAAATGCCAGCTCATTAATTAATTAAAGTAGATAATAGGACACAGAGACTTGAACCCATGAGAGATTTAATATGTATCCAGACTTACCCTTCGCTCAGAGTGAGTCACACAACTGTCCAGAAATAAATCAGGGAGAAGTCAATACATTTTTCATTTCTTTCCCATTGTCAGAGTTGATTTATGAAAAGAAAATTGACTTATTAAAATTGTTCAAATGAACAAGAGAACAAAAAGAATTTGTGGTACATTACATTCATAAAGTTAAAATGGAAAATCTACCAAAGTTCCATTTCTGCCATCTGAGGTGCTTTAGAAGTGTGGTAGTCCATTCAGGCCACCATAATAAAGCTCTGCTGCCTGGGTGGCTGATGGACAATAGGAGTTTATTCCTCTCAGCTGTTGCTGCTGGGAAGTCAAGATCGTGTGCTGGCAAGATGGGAGTCTAGTGGAGACATTTTCCCCACACCATTATCCTCGTGAGATGAGGCACCAAGAAGAATGAGCTTTCTCTTGAGAGTCTTCTTCAAAGGCACTAATCTCAGCCATCAGTGGTCTGTCTGCATGAACAAGTCACCTCCTGTTGTGGTTTGCCTTCCATCACTGTGATAAAGTACTCTGAAAAGAACAACTTTGAGGGGAAAAGATTGGCCCTGTTTACAATTCCAGGTTATAATCTTATCATTGTAGGGAGCCAAAGTAGTAACTTAAAGAAGCATGTCACATTCATAGTCAAGAACAGAGTGAATGCATTCGTGGTTCCTGGTGTTCAATATCCTCTACACTTACATAGTTCAGGACCACTACCACCATCGCCACCACAACCATCACCACCACCGATACCACCACAACCACCAACCACTACCACCATGACAACCACCACCACCACCACTGCCACCATCATCACCACCACCTCCACCATCACCACCACCTCCTCCACCATCACATCCACCATCACCTCTACCACCATCGCCACCACCACCATGGCCACCACCACCATGACCACCATGACCACCGCCACCATCGCCACCACCATCACGACCACCATCACCACAACCACCACTAGAACCATTACCACCACGAACACTACCATGACCACCACCACACCCTTCCGAAGAAATGGCACCACTCGCTGTGTGCTAGGTCAGTGTAATCAATACAATCCCACAGAGACAGGACCACAGCCAACCTGGTCTAGACATTTTCTAATAAGGACTCTTTTCCAAGGTGATTCTAAACTGCGTCAAGTTGAAGTTAGAAGTAACTGTCACTTTTCATGCAGCCTCATCTGCTAATGGTGTCACCTTGTGAGTCAGACTTCAGTGAATGAGTTGTTGCTGGCACCTAATAACCATTGTGGTAAGGTGCGGCTCCTGACAGCAAGGAATGCTGCACTGGGTTCTACCCTGTGGCATGAAAACTTATCTTTCAATCATCATTTTGATGGATCTGAATACTGTCGTTAACAACGACTGAGGATCTTTAGGTCTTTTTATGGATCTAGCGCAGGCTCTGTCTTTAACAATGCCTGAGGGTATTGTACTGTGTGTTTCTCTTTTGAGTTTTTCTTTATTTTTATTTTATGTATATCAGTGCTTTTTCCTGCATGCATGGCTATATTTCACACGCATGCTGTGCCCACAGGGGACAAAAGAGAGCCTTGGGTCCCAAGACTAAAGTTACAGATAATTTTGAGCTACCATGTGGATGCTAGGAAATTGAACCCAGATCTTCTGGAAGAGCAGCCAGTGCTCTCATGTGCTGAGCCATCTCTCCAGCCAGACATGTGTTTTCTTTAAAGACAGAAAACATAGAATAAATTCACCCAACATAGTAAACTAATATTCATATGGTTATTTATAGCTACTATATTTACATAATTACATGCAAGAAGTAAATTTGTTTAAAGTTCTGTTATCTATCTGTCCTCATTCACCATTTTTCATCTGCTTTATATATAGTCAATAAATACTTTAGAGCAACTATGAACTTAGTAGCAGATTTGATCTGTACTTACTATAATGTATGTTATAGAAAATCTTAGAATAATCAGACCACTGTGTAAAAATTAGACAGCTAGAGCAGAGATTGAAAAGTAGAATGTGATAGTTTTTTTGGTAAAACAAACATTTAATTATTACTCTTGCTAAGAGATACTTTGTGCTTCTGCACTAGGGAAGATCTCAAAACACCTAAATAATTCTTGTCTAAAGTTTCCTCAGGTAGTAGATCCTAACAGGCCTTCAGCTGGAAAAAAAATGTCACTTTATAGCCAACAAAGCAAAAGAAAGTTATTAGTGGGGGCCCTTGAGATGGCTTGAGCTGGGATTGGGGTTCTTGCTGTGCAATCCTGATTACCTGAGCTTGATCCCTGGGACCCACAGCAAACTGGATGAGGCCCAAGCCTGCTTTCTACGCAGTGATTTGGGTAGAGATTCCTTAGACTGGTTTCCTTCCCTCCCTCCCTCCTCACTTCCAGTCAGCCCACCAACCACTGGGCCCTGGGATCAAGACTCTGTGGAGCCTGACTCCAAGTCTTAATTAAAAGATGCCTAGAGTCAGTTCCCTTCCCCCACCTGCTTACTGGCTACCCATCCCTCATTACTCTCTAGTCTGCTTCTATAGCCTAGCCTAAGTTCCAGTCAGAACTTTACCCTCCCTGACTACCATGCCCATCTTGGATAAGTTAGAGTCCGAATCCTAAAATCCGAGAGTGTCCCCAAATCTAAAATTCAAGAATTATTCAGATGGTCCACAACCTGACAGACTGGGGTAACAGTACACAAAGGCCTGAGCATCTACACTACAAAGACCAGATATGCACACCAAGATACACCATAAATATTATAACTCCAGATACCTAGATCCCTGTGCAAAAACACAAACAAGAACAACAAAGACAATTTCATTACACCAGAAGCCAGCACCCTACTGTAAAATTCCCTGAAAGGGACAATTTAGCTGAAGCATAAGACACAGACTTTACAACAGCCATTATGAATATGTTCAAGAACTTTAAAGAGGATATGAAATATGCCTGGATGAAGTTCATGAAAACATTGACATTTAAGTGTAATAATAAGAAAATTTTAAATATGGAAATCAAATTGAACAAAGAAATAGACTCACTGATAAAAAGTCAAACTGAGATGAAAAGCTTGGGAAGTCAACAAAAAGGCACCTACTGACCAAATGAAGTAGAAGATAGAGTTTCAAGTCTTGAAGACAAGAAAAAGAAATGGATCACTCAGCCTAAGAAAACATCAAATCATTAAAAATCCAAACACAATGGGCTGGAGTGATGGCCCCATCGATAAAGGCAAGAGTCTTAACTAAAACATCAAAAATCCAGGCACGAAGCACCCAAGAAATCCAAGATATATGAAAAGACTACACTCATGAATTATAGGTATTGAGGAAGGTGAGGAAACACAGGCCAAAGGCACCGAGAATATAAAAATGAAACAAATCAAAAAACAAATGAAGAAAATTTCCCAAATGTAAAGAATTTTACCAGATTCCCCTGACTGGCCTAGAACTCCTGCTATGTAGACCAGACTTCTGCTAAACTCACAGAAATCCCCCTGTCTCTGTCCTCTGAGAGCTGGGATTAAAGACCTGTTGTACCACGTGCAGTTTCCTAAGGACTGCTTCCTCAAGTGACTGCCTGTTGCCAGCAAGGGTGTTGTAACTCTTCTGACTGAGTCTAGTCACTCTTCCTCAGGTTCCAGCCCAATGGCCAGGGCTCATCAGCCTTTTGTGACTTCAGCTGCACTGCGGAGATTACTCATGGTTGGAGCCTGTCTACAGGTGTGGAGTTCTTCTCCCGGGGTATTTCAAGGTATTCGGCCTTTCTTTTTGATCATTTTGGAATCCTGTAAATACCAATAGTTTAATATGGTGTTGAATGTTTGGGCATTATTTCTCTTTCAGAGTTTCGTCTTCAAAGTCTGCGATGTCTTAGTTGTACGTAAACTGAAAACTTTTATCAGGATAAATTGTGTGTGTGTGTGTGGTGCGTATGTGTGTGGTGTGTATTGTGTGTGTTTCTAGATGCTGAACCTAGGCAAAATGCACACTAGACAAGTACTCTAGTACTGAGCTATAATTCTAGCCTAGATTTTCTGGGTTATTTTTAATTATTTTAGGCTTTAAATATCAAAGACATTCTTCTAGTTTTATCTTTTATCATAATTTATTCTCCTAGTCATCAGACCTTTGTAGAAATGTTAAGTAAAAGTCTGATTTTGTTATCCATTTGTTAGAAGTCTTTATTTGAATCCTTTTTCATGTTTCTGTCATTTGAAATGCCACATTTATCATAAAATTGTTCCCATACACAGCCTGCACCCAGGCTGTCCATTATGACGATGAGCTGGGTGTTTACACATGCCCAAGATAATACTTTTGTGATTACTAGAATATTGAGGTCTTTTTTGGTAGTTAAAAGGTTAATTGGTTAAGTTTTCTTTTTTGGTTTGCATCTTAAAATGTCTTTGGACTAATAACATTTATTTTTGATGTACAAACTTATTCATTTATTAATATATCTAAAACTTTTAGAAATTTGGTTAGAATTACATTAAATATATAGTTTCTGTAGAAATGAATATTTAAAAGGATAAACACTTCAATGTGTTAGATTTACCAATCATTTTTTCAGTATGTTTGACATTTATTGAAGATTTATTCATATGTATTTCATAAATGTTGTTTTTGCAGACTCCTTTTTCATCAGATTATAATTGATTGCTTTGGGAAAGCAGTCATTTTCATATATGCATTTTTCTCCTTTTCCTTTCTTCTGTTTATCTGTCTCTGTGTCTTTCTCTGTCTCTGTCTCTCTCTGTGTTTCTCTGTGTGAGAGAGACAGAGACAGAGATATAATGTCTCACTATGTAGTATAATCTGGCCTCAAACTTCTTGTGCTCACACTGCCTTATCCTGCAGGCTAGGGTTGCAAGCATATATCTGGCTCCTATGTCCAGCTCCAGTACAGATGACAACTCACAAAAGCTAGAAACTTGGAGCACACAGCACAGCTGCAGATGACTTGACATCTCAGTGTCCTTTCCCAGAGACTCAGATGGTCTGAACCTCTTCCAGGCAGCTCAGTTAGTTTTTGTTTCTTCTAGACAATTTGGCTGGTCTCTGCTTCTTCTAGGCAGTTTTTACTATTTACATACTCTTAGGATGTTTGAGATGAAGGTCCAGCAAATCTCATCAATTTTAGGGACTTCCTGAAGCTACGTTGAGTTGTTTTTAATAGGCTTTCCTTTAGTATTTCAACTCCCCTTAGGAAATCCTATGGTTTTGTCTCCTTGCAAACATAATGTCTTAACTGAAACTTTCACTAGGAGATGAAAAGTTTAAATCTTGGAGGAAACACATGCTACACTTGGGAATTTATTAGTTTCTCTTCTTACTACAAATATAGTTTTTTGCCACCAACATTTTGTAAGCCTATAGTTGATTGTCTGAAAAGTCCAAGTTTATGCTCTTCCTTTCCAATAGCATTAAGTCTGCATTCTTTTCTTATTTCCCTGGGTAGGTCCTTAAATACATTGATGAAAACTAGTGGTGACTATATATAGATATAGTTTTGTATGCATTTTTTAAGATGAAAACTCAGTAGATCTGGTTGCAACAGTATATGCAAACAGGTTAAAAAACAAAACAAACAAACAAAACAAAAACCACCATCATCACCACCACCACCAACAAAACAGGAAATTGAGAATGGGCAAATAGGTGCTGTGCAGATCTGACAAGCCAAGTTCCACCCCTGGAGCCCATAGTGGAAGGGCAGATTAAACTCCTGAAAGCTACAATTTCCACATGAGCAACACAGTATACTTGTGTCAACAATGCTGCTTTTGCTGCTGCTGCCGCTGTGGATGATGATGGTGTTGTTGTTGTTGATGATGATGATGATAAAATAAAATTTCAGATACAGGCAGCTACCTCCAAAATGAAGGAAAAACTCACTGTGAGCTTTATACCTTCTTTGCAATACATCAGTATAGCAAGCTCTCAGTACAGGAGACCAATGACTATGTATGTGTGTAGGTCCATTTTGAATTGGTACATATGGCCCATACATAGTGTAAGTCTCCTCACTTTGGGAGAAAATACTTGACTATTCAAACCCTTTAGTGTAAATACCTATGCAGAAAGGTTACTTTCTTGCTTTTAATCACAGTTCACTTTTCCATCCGAACGTAACAGCTGAGGGCTGTGGGCAGCATGTGGTTGTCCTTTCCTGTGGTCTCAGTCTCTTGAAGAGCCTTGGTTCTAACGGAGAAAGTGAGGATCTTCCATTTCTCCACCAGATACCTTCAGATCTGCATGGTACTTTCTTATCTGTGCATGTGCGCTACAGATGCCCTTCCGTTTGTTACAAATATGTCTCAGGAACCCCTAAAGTTTGTTCTGTCCCCCACCCCCAGACAGACCCGTCTGGGCAGCTCTTGCAGATATTAGACTATTTTCTGCTACAGTGGCCAGGATAAAATGCGTTCTTATTTTTTTTCTAGAAATTTGTAAGAGGATATACAGTATGACCTGTTACAGCAAGCTGGGATAGTTTGAATTTAACATGTGAATCACTATTTCTAGTATTCAGTAGCACATATGTTAGCCTCTCGAGCTTGAATTGGTTTGAAAGCTATCTTGTAAAATCTAGAAAAACTGAGCCCTGTTCAGTAAGGTATTTCCTCTTACTTCATGTTTCTACCACAGTTCTTTAGCTCAAACTAGACTTTTTCTAGTAGAACACTGTAGATGTCTATAGGAGAGGTGGCCCCATGATGGGTAGTGACTTGCTTCTTTGGGAGAGCCCCCACAGTCTGAGTTGGCTGCTTTCCTTTCTGTGGTGGGAATTCCATTTCAAAAAGCAGACTTTTTTGTTTTTGTTTTGTCTTGTTTTTTTTCAAATTTATTTATTTATTTGTTTATAAAAATTTCCACTTCCTCCCCATACCCTCCCATTCCCTCCCCTCTCTCGCCTCCCCCCCCAACTCCCTCTCCCCCTCCCTCTCCAGTCCTAAGAGCAGCCAGGGTTTCCTGTCCTGTGGGAAGTTCAAGTTCCTCCCCTCTCCCTCCAGGTCTAGGAAGGTGAGCATCCAAACAGACTAGGATCCCAAAAACCCAGTACATGCAGACAAAACAAGACCCAGTACCATTGTCGATGGCTTCTCAGTCAGCCCCCATGTCAGCCACATTCAGAGACTCCAGTTTGATCACATGCTTGTTCAGTCCCAGTCTAGCTGGCCTTGGTGAGCTCTCATTCGATCAGTCCCGTTGTATCAGAGGGTAAACGCACCCCTCGCGGTCCTAATTTCCTTTTTCATGGTCTGCCTCCTTCTGCTCCTCATTTGGACCTTGGGGGCTCAGTCCATTGCTCCAATGTGGGTCTCCATCTCTATCTCCATCTATCGTCAGATGAAGGTTCCCTCTGGTCCTGCCTTTCTTGCTCACGTTCTCCCTCCCTCTGCTTCTCATTTGGACCTAGGGAGTTAAGTCCAGTGTTCCAATATGTGTCTCTGTCTCTATCTCCATCCATCGCCAGATGAAGGTTCTATGGTGATATACAAAATATTCATCAGTATGGTTAAGGGCCAAGGCCAGTTCAGGCACCTTCTTCTCTGCTGCCCAGGGAACAATCTGGGGACCTCTCCTTGGGCCTGGAACCCCTCCAGAATCAAGTCTCTTGCAAACCCTAAAATAGCTCCCTTAGTTGAGATAGATACTTCCCTGCTCCCATAACCATCCTTCCTCACTCCCCGCATTCCATTTCCCCAAGCCATCCCCAATCCTCCCCTTTCCCTTCTCTCTAACCATCTCCCCTTACTTCCACCTCCCACCCCCCGTGCACCCAAGTTTGCCTGACAATCTTGTCTACTTCCAATATCCAAGAGGATAACCATATGATTTTCTTCAGGTTCACCTTCTTATTTAGCTTTTCTAGGATCACGAATTATAGGATCAAAGACCTTTAACTATGGCTAGAATCCACTTATGAGTGAGTATATACCATATTCCTCTTTTTGGGTCTTGGTTACCTCACTCAGTAAAGCGTTTTCTATTTTCCATTCATTTGCATGCAAAATTCAAGATGTCATTGTTTTTTACCGCTGAGTAAAACTCTAATGTGTTCCACACCTTTTTTAACCATTCTTCTATTGAGGGGCAACTAGGTTGTTTCCAGGTTCTGGCTATTACAAATAGTGCTGCTATGAATATAGTGGAACAAATGCTTTTGTAGTATGTTAGGGAATCTCTTGGGTATATTCCCAAGAGTGGAATTGCTGGGTCCTGAGGGAGGTTGACTCCCAGTTTCCTGAGAAACCACCACACTGATTTCCACAGTGGCTGCACAAGTTTGCATTCCCACCAACAATGGATGAGTGTTCCCCTCTCTCCACATCCTCTCCAGCATAGGCTATCATTGATGTTTTTGACTTTAGCTATTCTGACAGGTGTAAGATGGTATCTCAAAGTTGTTTTGATTTGCATTTCCCTGATCGCTAAGGAGGTTGAGCATGACCTTAAGTGTTTTGTGGCCATTCGAAGTTCATCTGTTGTGAATTCTCTGTTCAGTTCAGTACCCCATTTTTTAATTGGGTTAATTAGAGTTTTAGTGTCTAGTTTCTTGAGTTCTTTGTATATTTTGGAGATCAGACCTTTGTCTGATGAGGGGTTGGTGAAGATCTTCTCCCAGTCGGAAGGTAGACTTTTTGTCTTACTAACAATGTCCTTTGCTTTACAGAAGCTTCTCAGTTTCAGGAGGTCCTGAAATTGTCTTGTTTTTTATTTTGCTTTTTGTTTTGTTTTGTTTTGTTTTTTGGAGGAGGAGGGAAGAAGCGCAAGGTTTATTCAAAACCAGCTCTGTCCCATGCTATTGTCTCGCCAGCAAGAACCATGTGGGACACTAGGATTCTTTTGCAGAAAAGTTTTAATGTGTCTTGAGAGAGAGAGCATCAGCTAACATGGCCGGGGACCCCTAAATGAAGGAACCCATCCTTTATATAGGAAACAGTCCTTGCTTCGGACGTGTCACCCTTGGATTGGCCCGCTGCCCATTAGCCCAGGTGAAGCCTCGGGAGTAGGCGGGGACAGCAGTGGAAAGTTACCGAGCACATGTGCGTTCACCTGGCGGTGAAACCGGATGCCAGCGCCATCTTGTAATGGAGAATGTGGAGGCCCTTCACATCTCCCCCTTTTTTTTACTTCTTTGCAGAAAGGCAACTCCCTCAGAAGGCAAAGATAGAGGTCACATTTCCCAAAGTGGAAACATTAAAATGGGCTTACACGGAATCTGCCCCTCGGTTTATGACATCTGGAACTTATCCGGCCTGCCCTCTGCCATTTTTTTTGGGAAAGGGAATATGTGGCAGGAAAGCCTTATGCAGGGCAACATATCTCTCAGAGAGGGCCATTCTCTGTGCGATGCTCTTCAGCTCGACAACCTTTAGGGCTAGCTAAGCCAAACATTCCACCCTGTGCCATGGACCACTCTCCTAGGGGTGCAGGAGCTGGTTGGCATAAACCTTACTGCTTCAACATAGATAACCACATATCAGTAGAGGTTCCCTGTTCTAGGGCAGCCAGCGCTTGTGTAAATAACCATTTTGTCCCTACGACTTTGGGATTTGAGTCAGCAGACCATCCAGAGGAGAAACATTATTCCATAGCATAGGACTGCTCCAAACATTTCCACCCCCACCCATTCTTTGAAGTAGGAGATGAAGGACATGACCCAGGACTGGAATCCTACGATCAAGCTTATAAATCATCTCTAGGAAGGTAGAGGAGCCCCAGAGTTTATTGGTTGTAAAAAACCGAGGAAACACCGCCACTCTATGGCTGACTGGTGTCGGCTTTGGGAAGGCTGAGAGTATCCCCCATTGGTGCTTCATCACAACCGCTGTCATCCATCGCAAAATGGCAGGAGGAACAGCAGCCAAATCCTCAGGCGAGTCCACGTGTTGTGGGTCATTCTTTACCATTTGGATCAGTCTCTCCGGCACCCAGAATGGGCTTTCTTGATCCTGTGGGAAGACGCAAACAGCTCCCCTGGATCTCAATAGAATGGGATCCGGGCCTTTCCATTCATTAGAAAGCACAATTTTCCATTTAAAAAATTTATAGTGAACAGAGCCATGGCAATAGCCACTCTTGGCGTCGGGGGCAATTTCTTTATTATTCCCCCTTTTTTCGTTTTTAACAAGAACTGGTATCGATATAGGCCATGCCCTTGTCATTGTTTAGAGGGTCATCCTTGTCATTGTTTATAGGGTCAACGAGGACGTAAACCTCGTTGGACATTGCCCCTTTAGGGAAGCCTCGCCGCCCGCCCCAGGCTCCGTGTATGGGGACGCGGCTTGCCAGCCTCCGTTGAAACCGTCCCCAGGTACGGTGGCCTCGGGCTCCAGAGCCCGCCCCACCACCCGAGGGCTGTGCACGGCCCTGGGCCTGTTCGTTGCGCGGCTCTAGTTCCATGTGTCCCGGGCCAGGAAGTGGCGGCTCCATCCCCAGGCGCCCCCGCCTTCCCCGTGGCGGGGCTAGCCTAGTTCTCTGCGGCTGTGTCGGTGAGGAGTGTGGTGGGAGCCGACATCCGGACCAGTAACCGAGGCGGCACAGGCCGACAACATCTCAAGGTCCACGCCGGAGTCACTACAGCTCATGGGGCAGATGGGAAAATTAGCAGACTCTCTACATCTGTGCCATAGTCACAGATTTAGTCAATGACCCTATCACCTTAAAAATTTAAGGGCTTTTTGTATTTACCTCCCTGTGGATCCTGAAACATTAGATTTAAAACCAAATAGTTGATTAAAACATTAGATTTAAAACCCATGTGGTCGCTGGGGAATTGAACTCATGACCCTTGGAAGAGCAGGCAGCATTCTTAACCCCTAAGCTATCTCTTCAGCTCCTTATTCAGATGGAAAATCTCTCGGGCTAGTAGCCGGGATTGTTTGCCCCCCCCATTGCCCCAGGCTATTGGTCTGCCTTTGTTATCTAGGATAACGACCAGTCCTCAGCACAGCTCAGCTCAGTCAAGTGGAGCAGAAGCCGCTCCAGCCTCAGCTGCATTCATTCCGAGTCCAAACTGGTGCACGGAGTAAAGCAGAACTCAGAGAAGCAGGCTTGCTGCTCTGCAACCATTGAAAGGACCTCATTTAATCTTTTAGGGAATTTGGGCGTCGTTAGTCTCTTTGGCTACTTCCTGCTGAATTGGGACGTTATATTTTAGGGGTAAACATTACAACATTTTAGGAGGTCTCGGTGATTCAAACCATATAAATCCCAAGTACACCTTTAGGCTCTCATTTTCTGTGGAGATGAAAACGGAACCTCTTTTCCAAAACATCATATCCTTAGCAGTTCCTAAATTTAAATGTCTTTCTCCTGTCCAGTACACAAGAGACAACATAAATAACATAACATACATCTGTCCTTTTTTCTTATTTTTCCCCATTTTTATAGAACCATTGGGGGGTCCTTTTGCTTATTTTCTTTTCTTGTGCGTGCGCCTAACCTCTCATTGCATTTAGTTTTTGATATGTTATCCTGGACTTCCTCTGCTTTTGCAACAACCGCCTGGCAGGATTCATCTTCTAAGCACTTTCAAAGTGATAAGAGACTTGCTAAGAAATACCAAGGCCTCTACGAAACCTTCCCAATGCGGAAACAAGTCAAGCCCAAAACCGAAAAATCCAGGAATATTCATACCTCTCTGAGCTTGCAGACCTGCAGTTCTGAATCCTCCCTGAATCCAAGGGGTCCCCGTTGGTGCGAAGCGGTCAGGGTCTCCCAGCGTATCGGGTTTCGGCACCAGATGTCCCACGCTATTGTCTCGCCAGCAAGAACCACGCGGGACACTAGGATTCTTTTGCAGAAAAGCTTTAATGCGTCTTGAGAGAGAGAGCATCAGCTAACATGGCCGGGGATCCCTAAATGAGGGAACCCATCCTTTATATAGGAAACAGTCCTTGCTTCGGACGTGTCACCCTTGGATTGGCCCGCTGCCCATTAGCCCAGGTGAAGCCTCGGGAGTAGGCGGGGACAGCAGTGGAAAGTTACCGAGCACATGTGCGTTCACCTGGCGGTGAAACCGGATGCCAGTGCCATCTTGTAATGGAGAATGTGGATGCGGCCCTTCACACAGCTCTACTAAATTCTACAAGGTATCCTAGATTGGATCTAGGGAGAGGAAAAAATGGCATTAGTTTAAATGAACCAGGATAAAGCATATAGATAAATCAGTGACATGGTATCAGTGTTAACTTCTGTGATCAATGTGCCATGCTTATACGAATTCTAACCAAAGAACACCTAGGAGAAATACATGGGAGACATCTTTGCATTATCTTTGCTGCTCTTCCATCAATCTAAAATAAACCTTAAAGAAAAAGAATTTTGACCATTTTAGGTCTAGATTTGGATAAAAGCATCTCTTAGCTTTAAGAAAGCTAAGATTCCAGTGCTTTGCAGTCACCAGAACTCTGTTGGCCACTGCTGTAGTCTCATCAAAACCCTAGGTTTTATATGCAATAGGCTATGATCATTTTTCCTTTAGAGAGAAAGGGTCAGTGTGCATGTATGTGTATGTGTATGTTTATGTGTATGTGAGTGAGTGTGTGTAAATGTATGCAAGTGCACATTTGTCTGTGTATCTGTGTGTGTGCATATGTGCACATGTGAGTCATGTTGAAGGTTACTGTTAAGTGTTGAAGCTGTAGAAATAACACTCATGAGTGAGGACTGCTCTATACTCACCAGGGTTTGCATGCCAAGCTCTACGATGAAAGCGTTATAAACATGACAATATTCCATGCTTACTCCAGTCTTACGAAGTGGGTGCTGTCAGTAGCCCTGTTTAAAAATGAGGGAGCAGGTTCAGAAAAGCAGACCACTTGCCCAAGTTCACGTAGCTTTGAAGTACAAACACAGGCCTGTCAGCCCTCAGAAACCACGTGCGAAAGTGCTGCTCAATTCTATTTACTTGTGATGATAACAATGTGACTGAAATCATTTATAAATAATGATATGGATGCTTAATTCAATTGTCTGCTTGTTAGGATCATAAAATTCTAATGACACCATTTAGTGAGTGCATGACCTCAGAGAAATCAGCATACCTATGTAGCTTCCATTTCTACCTGTGCAATGGAAATTCAGCTTTACAGGTTAGTAATGGCGATTATACAGCCCCATGTGCTGTGAATGACCTATTATGATGTTTTCTAAGCCACAACTGCATGGGCTAGTGTTGTTCAGGAGGGTCTCATTTTGTAATCAAATTTCTCATGGAGTTCTGACTCATGGTCCTCCTATCTCAGCCTCTGAAGTACTGGGATTACAGTTATGTGCAACCAAGTTGAGCTGGGAAATTATTAATGAATAAAAGGGTCTTTTCTTGGCCCTATATTATTGCTTTCTTCGTATATCTTGAACAGGTGGCCTTTCTTTACTAGTGTGTTTCTGATTCTGTTTATACTTTGAATGTTAATGGGAAGCGAACATTTAATAATGTTAAAGACATTTGTTTACAGAGCATCAGAACCTACTACAAAATGAAAATATAGATACACGCATGCAGGTTCAGATACATGTCCATGTAGAGAGACCAGTCTGTACTCATGTAATTCTCATACCACTCTGATGAGGTGGCTGTACCTCTGTGTTACGCATCTTTACAGAGGCGGGATCCAGGAAGACAATAAAACAATAGGTCCCAGAGAAAAGCCGGTAATCAGGAGGTGGAGGTGTGACCTTGTTCAAACTGACTATAGACTCCTTGCTCATTTCCATGATTCACTATTAAGTTTTTAAAACTTTTGCTTTAATGAGGACCTTTGCAATTTACTTTAAAAGCCAAGTGACATTTGCCGTATAGGACACGAACCTACATCCAGTAACTGATGAAAGCAGATGCAGTGACCCACAGCCAAGCCCTGGACTGAGCTCCTTGAAGAGAGGGAGGATGGATCGTATGAGCAAGGGGGTTCAAGGTCATGATTGAGAAAACCACAGAGACAGCTGACCCAAGCTAGTGGGAGCTCACTGACTATGAACTGACAGCTGCGGAACCTGAATTGGACCGAACTAGACCCTCTGAATGTGGATGACAGTTATGTGAATTGATCTATTGTGGGGGGTGGGGAGGGCTGTCAGTGGCACCAGGGACCCATCCCTGGTGCATAAACTGGCCTTTGGGAGTCTATTCCCTATGGTGTGATACCTTGCTCAGTCTTGGTCCTGCCTCAAGTCGGTGTGCCAAACCTTGTTGACTCCCTAAGGAAGGCCTTACCCTCTCTGAGGGGTGGTATACGGGGTATTGTTAGAGGGGAGACATGGGGGTGGAAGAAGGGGAGAGAGATGGAACTGGGGTTGGTATGCAAAATGAAAAGTATTTTTTTAATATAAAAAAGAAAAAAAGATACTAATGTGCCATGTGATGTAAAGTAAAACACAAAATGTAACATGAAGGGCCGGCTTGTTGGGGTATCTGTTCCTGCCCAGTACCCCACAACCGGCAAGTCCCAGAGAAAATCAATCACACAGAGATCTCTATAAGTTATAAAGCTGATTGGCCCATTAGGTCAGGCTACTTATTAGTTTTTATGACACATATTACCCCATTATCCTTATCTACGTTAGCCATATGGCTTGGTACCTTTTTCAGCTGGGCAAGTTACATGCTGCCTCTTCGGTGGTCTGCACAGGAGTGCTGAGGGAGCTTCCTGCTTTCCAGAATACTCCCAGTCTCTTTGCTCCACCTCTACTTCCTGTCTGGCTTTCCTGCCTATACTGCCTGCCTGGCCAATCAGCGTTTTATTAAAATACATGATTGACAGAATACAGACAATTCTCCCGCACCAACAAAATACTACCATAAGCAAGCATCAAAAATTTCCAATAAGGGAATGCTGTTAAATTATCCACCCAACTCAAATTGAGGACATTTAAAATATATTTTACTTAAAAATAGAAGTAGCTTTGCTGCTTAATTCAATTAATATAAAAAGCATTTGTGGATATCTCTCCAGTTAAATTGGTTTTTTATGGAGGAACTGCCAATATCAGACACTATTTGTCAATAGTGTCATCTCTCAGTGACAGTCACCAAACCGTATGATGTGCTCTAGACTTGCACTTGATTGAGATGACAGATCTTAGACTGACATTTTGAATGTTCCCCTTGATCTATGATCCCCCATCTGAAAAAGACTGGGAATTTGAGAAAATTTTCCATAGGCCATCATTAAGTTAGGTTCTTAGGGATGATTTTTAATTCACAAGAATTAACAGGGCTTTGTGTGAATTCCCTGAGCTTAAAATCATATCCTTGCTCTTTACATTCTCTTATATTTTACAAAAGGTGGGACAGAAAATTGAGGGGTAACAGAAAGGCTGTTAAAATACAGCTATAAGATAGATGCTCCATAGTTTGGAGTGTTCTTCAGCTGGGAAGTGTGCTTGCTGCTCTTTGGGGAGCAAGGCTAGCAATATGGGATGTGCCAGCAATTTCTAGTTTTAAGTTTTAATTCTACCGCCCTCAACAGATATCAACGTTCTTATCAATTTTAACTTATTTGATATAGTTGTCTAATCTTTAAGTTTCAATTAGCAACACGCTCTAGGTTTCTAGTCTTGCAGTTGAAGGTGCTTGCCTATTTAGTTAATTCAAGAAATACCCATCTCTATTCTTACTATTCTAATCAAAAGCTAAAATCTTGACAATAACCTGATAACTCACCATGATGACTCCTGCTGTCTTCTGTGGTCATTGAAATGGAAGTAAATGTCACTTTGAATGCCTTCATAAGCATCCCTTACTTTTCCTTTGCGGGTTTATTTAATCTTTATTTCTTAAAAACTGTTGTTTATCAAGCTGTGTAATGTGTTGTCGATGCATCTCCTCTTTTTCTTCATGATACTTCATTTTACCTGGATTGAAAGCCACATAATTCTACATAATGGTTTTCATTTACCCTCCCAGTTGAGTTATTGAGCTAGCTTTCCCCTAATTGTGAACATCGGTGCCACACGTCTTCCGTCATCCCACAGAGGCAAGGGTTTTCTTTAGTGTGTGTAAGCAGGTGTGCGATGGCCAGGTCGTAACTGATGCGCGTACAACTGCTAAGGAAACATATCACCCAAAGTGAGCACAGCAGTTTATAAAACACTCATAACGCACAAGGGACCAAGTTACTCTAACCCTTTCCCTCATTTGAAATAGTCCAATTCAATGCCTTTCCTTTTAAAGTAGAGTTCCCCCTCCTGAATATCAGCAATGATCACCTGTTCACAAAAGATACCATCACTTCTATGGGATAGGTGTATCTCTTGTAAGAATTTTAATCTTATCATGTTTATAATTCATAACTTCTCTTGCTGCAGGAGTGCCTTCTGCTCCTTCAGCCAATAGTAGCTGAAATGCCAGCCCACCAAGGAGTGGTATATTTCTCTTTAAAATAGAACGACAAGCTTCGGCTCGCTCTCTTGGTTCCGGCTTCTGCTCCAGCGACTTGGCTCCTTTCCTGACAGTTTGTGTTTTGTAAGTTTTACCCCCCAAAATAAATACCCCTTTAAAACCTAACTGGTGTGGGATTGTTTCGCACATTATCTGGCACCCAACATGAGGCAAAAGAGATATTTCTATATGCTTTATTAATTTGGATCAAAGACCAAAAGTCTTTCCTATTATTTGTGTGTGTGTTTCCTATGGCAGGCAGTGGCTATTGTAACTCCTTTGCTCTTTTTACTAAAAAGGTAGCTGTAGATGATACAGACATGAATAACTATGGTTGTATTTCAATAACACTCTATTTACAAAAGTAGACACAAGAATAGATATGGTGTTTGGGTTACAGTTTCCTGTCTCCTGGCTTTGATAAGGAGAGCTATTGATAGGAGCATTGCTAATCTTTCCATTGGCAGAATGGCTAATTCTTCTTTAAGAGACTCACAAGGTATCCTGTACACACTTTCTGCTACAGGCCATTAGACTATGTAACTGCAGATCGAAGAACATCTATTCTTTGTGGATATCAAGAAAATTAGCATAAACTTTTCCAGCACAATTTTGAGTCTGATTTAAAAAAAAAATCAAACCTAAGACCAGGAAGATGACTCAGGGGCCACAGTACTTGCTGTACAGGCATGAAGATCACATATAAAGGTCAGGTGAGCATAGTGATTTGCCTATAATCCCAACACTCAGGAGCCAGAGACCGGAGATCCCTACGGCAAGCTAACCAGTCAGACTCACCTAACTGCACTAACTTCAGTAAGAGACCCTGCCTAAGAAAGTGGAGAGCAAATAAGAAAGAGATCTAGCATGTCAGCTTCTGGCCTCCACATGAACACACATGCATATTCCCAAACACGCAAGCATACACATATGCATGCAAATCACATACATAATATATAAATGCCACCAAAATGAGTCAAACCTTTATATTGCTAATTTCGGCAGAAAGTCAATAAAAATAAATATAACTCTACCTCATTTGCATATGATAAAATATTAAGGATTTTTTATATTCATACAGCAAAGAAATGGTATTTGAGGTTGGGTTTGTGACCCTGAAACTTGTTTTTTAATGGAAGCAGTTTTCCAGGCTATCCATATGGGATAGGAATTGGCACAGTCTTTAGGGCTGGATACTAATTGTCACCATTGCTAATTTATTGGGGTTTTTTTTCTTCTTTTAAAAACATGACCAACACAATGTTAGTCTTCTGCATTCGATATCACATTTGGTTCTGACTACATCCTTTAGTATTGACTTCACACTATTTGATGCACACACAGAGAAACTGAGCCTGGGAGAGATGATGAACCATGTTCAGAGGCAGAAAACTCATAATTTCCTGAAAGAAAAAAACCAACAACAGAAGCACCAAGATGGTGACTTTGGTGACCCTCACTCACTGCCTCCCATCTGACCACATAACCATAAAGTAGGTGTGTAACTGTTCCGAGAAAAGAGAAAATGTGGTCTGGGAACTGCTGGCTCTGAGCTGTCTGGCTTCGACTTATCAGTGTGCGCTTGCTGCCATTCATGCTTTCCTGCGCTGTGTGCATCTCCTCCAGAGCCACAAAGCACCTCCCGCTCTGCTCCTCTTATTTCCATAATCTGGGCTCCCTTTTAGAAACACTGTCACTATCTCCTTAATGGGCAGAAAAGAGCATTCAAAGAGATATCATTCTGGCATGCTTGTCAAATATTGCTGAAACGTCGCCAAAATTTGCCTTTTGATAAGGTGCATTTATTCATCTGAGTTGCGGATTGAGAGATAATCACAATAACGTCTTCATTCTTCCCTCTCATCCTTTCTGCCTCCTTCCTTTCCTTCTTTTTCTCGTTCCTTCCTTCCTTGGCTTGCTCAATTGTTCATGAAGCATTTTCTCATCTGTGCAGCAATTAGCTAGCAGCTGATGATTGTGTGTCAAGTATTGAGCTCAGATAAAAGCTATGTCTATAAGACAAGTGGTTATTGGTTCCAGTGTATATACAGTAAGGGGAAAGGGGTAGGTGTTGTGGCAGCTAACCTTGATTACTCAGAAAGGGAGACTTGAGAAGGGTGAACCTCAACTGAAGAACTGCCTCCCTCAGAGGTAGTGGACTTGTCTGTGGGGTATTTTCTGGATTGCTAATTGACATAGGAGAGCCCAGCCCACTGTGGGGAGTGCCCTTCCTAGGCTTGTAGCACAAATAATAAAAGCCCAGAGTCAGAAATCAGGGTTCAATCCGAAAACAGAAAAAGTAAAGCAGCCAAACCACTAAAAGAAGTCTTACCTCTACTGAGGCTGGGCAACCGCAGACTAAACCAACTAAGTCTCTCTCCTCCCATTTTATAATCCCTTTAGTGCTGGGATCAAAGGCATGTGACTCCCTAGGACTAGAATTAAAGGTGTGAGCCACCAATACCTGGATTTGTTTCTACATTGTTCTTCTGTACCCCAGGGTGGCCTTGAACTCACAGAGATCCATCTGACTCTGTCTCCCAAATTTTGGGATTAAAGATGTGTATCACCATTGCCTGACCTCTAGTGGCTTTTAGCTTTGCCTCTGGCCTTCAGGCAAGATTTATTTATCAAAATACAAATAATTTACCACTACACAGGCAGGTGGACCTGGGTTTTATAAGCAAGGTAGTTGAACCTGAGTAAGCAAGTAATCTCATAAGCGGGTTTCCTCTGTGGTTTCTTCTTCAAGATTCTGTCTTGGCTCCCCTCGAGGACGGGCTGAAACCTGGAAGAGGAAGTAAACTCTTTCCTCCCTAAATTGCTTTTGTTCTTGGTGTTTCACATCAATAGAAATCAATCTAGAACAGATGGAGGAACAAGTAAAGGTCTCTTGACCATTGTGTGGTTCATCTAGGAGCTTGCAAAACTGCACGGCTAATCCTGCTAGCTTAGCTACACCAGCTAATCACAATTCTCACTTAACGACGTGCATTGTGTGGACATGAAAGTCTGAGAAGGCTGCAATATTGTGCTGTCATGGGTGTGCGCCTTCTGTGGGGAACCAAGGAATTGTATGTGCTCTTTGGCAGTGGATATGGACACTTTAGGACATGTTACATTGGCCATCTTTCCTGAGCTGGGCTTTAAGGAATGAACATATATGTGTTGCCAGGAGAATGAGAGCCAAAGCAGTCAGGGAGAAGGGAAAGACAGCACAATCAGCAGCATTCGTAAAGACTTCAAACCTCCATGTTTGAGAGGGTTCACAGAGAAGTCAGTGGGGGTGGGGGGATGACCTGACTGAAACCAGAGCACACACAGAGGCACGAGTCTGGCTTCACCAGACTTAGGCCAGCATGACATTTTCCTGTCCCCGTGACAAGATGACTGGAACAGACAGGTTAGAAGTTTGAAACATTTCTTTTTGACTCTTAAATGTAGAGCTTTCAGGCCATGGCCAACGGGTTCCATTGTTTGGAGGCCTCCAGTGACACTTGGGGTTGTGGCTCAGTGCAGTTGCTATCAAAACCTGCTCACTTCAAAATGACTGAGAAGCAGAGAGAAGAGGTATGTAGGGTCTCATTACCCCTTCCAAAGAACAACTCCAATATGCTAACTTATTTCCACCGCTGCACCTTCTGAAGGTTCCATGGATTCCAGTAATACCAGATGCTTGTCTCAAATCATTTAGTGTATGGGGTTTTGAGGAATCGTGTAAACTCTGACTGTCGTCATTTGGAACTGTAACTTACTAGCAGTTTAGACTCATCTCTGTGAGTCAGTGGTTTAGCGCTGGCTGGAAATTAGAATGACTTCGAAACGTTTTAAAGGATAGAGCCTTTGGCTCTGCACTTGAAATTTGGATTGAAGTGGTATGGAGTGATGGCTTCTAAACTGCCCGGATAATCCAGGTGTGCACAATGGATCACTGAAACCATCTGCGTGGAACAATAGGAGGCCTTTGATGGCTTCGATCGGAGCAAACGCAATCATTCTGTTGGCGAGCACAGGTCGTCCCCTGCACTCCTCTAAAATAGAGTAGGTGGACACGAGATAGGGGAATTCTGCAGGAAGCAGATGACGTCACATTGAGGAGTGGTCCATGACTCTGCTGGGAAGAGAATGCCGGCAGCAAGTTGGACCCCTAATGCCCACCCGAACACATTCACCTCCCAGTTTAAACTAGCCTATCTAGAAGTTGGGTGTAGCCAAAAATTGCCAATTACAGCCATTGGCAAAATGAAAATTCTGTAAAGAATGTGATGAAGAGATAGGAAGGATCAAGGGGCCTTAAAATGATTTGGTACAGCATATGAGAGAAGGGAAGTACATTCAGGCTCTATACCCCCTGAGTCATAACCCCCAGGCAAAGATTCTCCATATTTAATGCCCGTCTTGTGCTTTGCTGTCTACCCAGGTTTAGCATGTAAACTAGAGAATTGCTCCCATACTGGGTTTGCCTGAAGCCTGAAGAAGGACAGAGGATGTCTTGGAGGAACAGGCTCGCTCAAGCCTGGAGATGAGATGAACAGTCAACAGGCTTGATGTCCGGTGGAGAGCTGAGATGAAGGGAGGCCCAGGGAGGCCCAGGGAGGCGAGCTTCTGCAGGGGCTTTTTCCTGGGTGACTTCTCGGGGTTGCTCTTAGTAGTAATAAGAAATAGAAGAGACTAATTAACCATGAACCTTTCTGATCCATCGCCACACTGCCCCTAATAAAGGGAGCGAGGCTTGATTTTGCGCTAATGGTAAAGAGATATTGAGACTTTACAAGCTGGCTCTTTCTTACCTGATTCGAAAGCCAGGATATCATAAGAATGTCCTAGTTATTAAATAATAGCTTTCGGGATTGCCCTACACTTCATGAATAATAAGTCCTATTTGTTTCACCATTTCTCAGAAACTCTCATGCTAGGCACTGGGGATAGAGAGGGGAATAAACCTTGGATCCTTAGGAAATATGTCATGGTGGAGACTGGTGTTATCCCTACTCGCCTTCAACATAATGTAGTGAGCTCAGCCAACAGCATGCACCTGTGTCGGTAGCTGCCTGACTCACATCTCCAAATGTGGTTCGGTGAGAGGTAAATGGGAAGAGTCTTCTAAAAGACAGTCCATCTTGTCACAGTGATGGAGGGAAAGAAACGTGAGGCAAAAAACAGGCACACGATCTCTCAGGTCCTTGGGATGAGAATGACAGAACTGAATATGGGTTGACAGGAAGTCAGGGGTGACAGGGGTACGTATCTTTGGCCACCTAGCTAGAGACTGGAACCCTTCCTCTGGAACCATGTGCTATGCCAGCCTAAGAAGCTGGGTGATCAAGCCTCCATCCCAGAAATATTTATTTACACTTACACTTACACACATACACACACACACACACACACACACACACCCCTCACAATTCCACCACCACCTGGCGAGAAAACCATTAAGTAAAATAACCCCCCCAAGAGGCTGGCACCATTTCCTTGGAGACCAACAGGAAGGTTTTTATTATAACGGAGGTGACGTGTGAGCCAGGCCTGATGGCCCTGTTGTTCAAAGGTATGTGCGGGAAAACAAGAATTTGTGGTCGGGTGGATACAGGAATTGAAGAACAAGAGTAATATAACAGAGCTCAAAGATTTGATTCAGCTGAAGAAAAGGGCTCTAAAATCTTGCCACAGTTCTTGGCCCCGAGAAACCTCTAAGTCAGCCAGGTGAATGTGTTTAGTAAGCGTGCACCAAGGAAGAAGGCTGACACAGTGAGCCAGAGGATTGTTATTCCCCATGAACAAAATTGAAATGCTCGTCCAATGGTGGTTGGTGCCTGCGTTAAACAAAACAACCCCCCCTCCCCCGAACAGAGTTCTGTGGCTTCATCTTACAACTAAGCATTTGCCACACTCTGCGCTCTAATGAAGTGGCTGAAATAGGTTCACAGACTCAGGCTGTTGGCTTGAAGCTGTCATAGGGGGGAAAAAAACCTTCATTTTGATTAATATAATTGAAGTGTTAAGTATGTATCTGCTAAATTGCAATCAAATCAGTGAAATGTTATTCATTTTTTAAATGAATCTGTCAGAAGTTTTTATGAGTATTCTGCCAACAGTGAATCAGATTTGCACAACTTAAGTGCAGCTATTACTATTTTATAAATGGGTAAACTGAGAAATTGAAAATGCAACCTCTTCCTGAGAAAGTCAATAGTTTGACTTGCAAATAGACCACCATGGTCCCCCGTAAGCCAATGCATGTTGTCTCTCGTGACTCCTTTGCGAAGTGGAGCCGATTTAATTAAGGTTCTAAATCAACATCTTGAGAGGCACCCAGGTAGGTAATGAAAAATTCACTGGCTTCATTGTGTCCTAAGTCACTACAAGCATAAGGACCAACTGAAAACATCTCGCAACCCTCCGTGGGGTTCATTCTGAAGAGATAAAACATGGTTCCCAGTACAGTCAACTAATAAAGAACACATGTCTGGTCTCCATTGTTCCAGGGCCAGACACTCCAGGTTTAATGGCCTTCACCTCCTCCCATGGTTTCTGCTAACACTGTTCTTTCTCCTTCCCGCCGGCACCCTCATTCCTACCATCCCGTCTTTGAAAGTCTTTACATTAGAACATTTGAAGACTGGGAGAAAATTCTTTGAGCCATTTGCAAAACATGTACACTACAGTAAGCATTTTCCCATATGGCAGGAAGAGAGCAGGGTGGGGGGGGCAGGCATGGGGGTGCACACCAATAAAACCAGTGATCAAGAGGCAGAGACAGGAGGATTGTCATAAGTTGGATGTTGAGTCTACAGTAAGTCCCAGGCCACCTGCAGCTATATAATGAGATCTTGTCTTTAAGAAAAGACAGTGAGGAAATACATAGTCATGCCCTGCCTTCCTCATTATATGAGTGCAGTAGAAGGACAAAGCCTACAGTAAGCACAGTATGTGCTGTGAAAGCCAGGTTGTAGGGTCCTGGGAAGCAAAGAGTGGGTACCCAAGCCAGTCCGACTGAGAGGAATGTGGGTGTCAGAAGACTTCTGAGGGGCTATTTTTCCTTCCGTTATCAGAAGGAGAAAAGACAGTAATTAAACATAAATGCTTTCAAATGAAGTCCTGACCCCAGGTACACATGGGAATGCACACACGTGAAGAATGCCAGTGTAGATATCCGAAGCCTAAAGCACTGTCTAAGAGCTATCGGTGATGGACGCAGGCACCAGTGTTCTGTGCAAGGTCCCTATGGGATCCTGTGTGCAGGCTGGTTAGATCTACCACACACTAAAGCAGTCCTAAGTGTTCTCAGTGGAGTGGAGGCAAATCGTCGCTCTGGACAATACCTTTCTTCTTAAGAATGTTGCTAGAATCCTCAGAACCTCTGCAGTCATTCAGTTGCTTAAACTATAAACAAAACCAGTAGAGGGGAGGGAGGGAGGGAGGGAGGGAGGGAGGGAGGGGGAGAGAGAGAGAGAGAGAGAGAGAGAGAGAAGGGGAGAGGGGAAGAAAAGGAACAAGAAGGCAGGGGAAGTGGGACCAAGCACTGCTCAGGATGACAAGCAGCCGATTTAAAGACCACAAATAGTTGAATATCATCACTGTTTTCATTTCAGCTGTGCCTTTTTCTTCATTCCTCATGCAAATGCCTTATTCTATCGAGGTAAACTCACTTTACATTTTTAATGGAAGGCCTAGATTATGGTATCAAGCACAGATGTGATGACTTCACTTAGAGGGGAGGTTTGGAATTTTGTTTGGCAACCCTGTGTTTTGTTATGTTTTTTGACACTGAAGTCACGCTGCAATAAAAGACCACACTGTTGAGTACGGTGAAGCTACTGTAGAGTTTGGTTTTCACTGAACGACAAGAAAAGGGGAACCGGAGGCTCCACGCTATGCCCACGAGTTACTGTGGGGTTCCTTTAAAATACACTGTTTATCCGGCCCTCACAGCTCTCAGCAGATGGGCAAAGAGGCCTCAGCTCTAAGAGCAGAGTGCTCTGTGTTTCACACAGGAACATGCCTGTCACCAATATCCATGCGCTCTCCTGGTGTAGTCCTTCTCCCGAAGCAGGGGAGTCGGGCAGTTCCTCCTGTTAATGGATGAGACAATGGTGTGAGCTTCTAGACAGAAAACATTGCTACAGTTTCAGCCTGAATATAGAGGTTAGCTTTGGCTAAATGCCAACTTTCTGGGGGAAAAAATAAATAACCTCTGCTTCTTAGTTGTCAAGTGAGTTTTAATGAATAGCTCTTGAAACTTGATCATTGAAATGTTCACGATTTACAAACACATTGCAAGATTCAGAGCGGGAAAATACTTGTCAATTGGGTGCACAAAAGTCCCAAAGAAATATAACCCACAGGGGCAGATAACAAGTCCTGTAAAAAGACATCGAAGTAATAAACCTAGTTCTGGGGTGTCAGAGCTATTGCTAGGGACCACTAATAATCCTGAAACAGTTTCAATAATGAAAGATCACAGGATGAGGGGATATGGAGGTGGTTCCAGGGGTCATAATGTTTGCTCTATAAGCATGGAGACCTGAGTCCCAATCCCTAGCAACCAGGTAATAGAAAGGCGTAGCTGTATATGCCTAGAGCCATGCACTAAGGAATGGACCGAGGCAGGGAGACAGGGGAAGCCTGAGAGTAAGTGGGGCAGCCAGCCCAGAGTAACTGCACGTTTTCAGATTATTAAGACCTTGTCTCAAACCAATAAGGCTGAGAAAAATGGAGAAAAAAGACCTGCATCCACTCTGTCCTCCATATGGGTGTGTACCTGCATACACATGAGCATACACCTTGCACATACACACACACACACACACACACACACACACACACACACACACATTTATAGGGCAGTGCTTATGCCAACAATATTGAGCAGTGCTAGTTACTGGGTACCTCACAAAGGAAAACAGACTATCCAGTCTATTTAAAGGCGTGTCCATTAGCTGTATCCTTAAATTGATTGTGAGACATTTGTGTGCTTTTTGGAGTATAAAGTATCTTTTCAGTCACAATGAGAGGGACCATGCGGAGAGTAATAACAATAAATAATTTTCAGCTGTGATCATTGTTTGGATGCCAAAAAAGCATTACACAATGACATAATCCAAAATTCCCAAATCCCAAGTTTTCGCGTATGCCATGCCCAGCTTTCTGGGATAGACTGAAGTCACAAAGGCAGATGCGCTAAAAGTGGGTTTGAATTACATTCAGGCTGTAAAGGCATTTACAAAACCTAAGGATATTGAGCTATAAACTTGAGTTCCATCATAAAGATCTCATTATACATACACATTAAAATGATCCAAAACCTGTTTGAGAACGCTGGTTACGAAGAGGAGAGGGGCCAGTGGGCGTGGGAGAGTGACCGGAGGGAAGCAGGGAGGAAAAGGATGACGTCATAGACATGGATGACAATATTATAATGTAACTGTTCTTATGCATGAGTAACATATGCTAATAAAACATCCAAAATGAACCGAGCCTCCAGGGCTAACACGTCTGTTACCCATAATACTTCCTCTTGTAAGCTAAGCTAGCTTCTCTGAGCCTTGGCTTCCTCACCTGTGAAATGGACTTGAAAACCAAACCAAAGGGATGCTACAAGGATTAGTTACAACAAGTGTTGATCTCATAGCATAAAAATAATTCGTCTGAGAACTCTGGAACATTCCTGGCCCCAGGCCATTTCAGACAAGAGGTTCTCAACCTGAACAACCCAGGTTTGGGATAAATACCTGGCCAATTTATTCTCAATCACATATGCTAGGGTCTGTGGAGATAGGAAAGGAAGTCTCAGTCATGTCTCCCAAAAGCCTCTGACGCTTTCAAAGAGGAAACAGACATTTCTTGCTCACAATCCTAAGAAGCAAGGGCAAGGGAGATGGGGAGATGTGGTTTTCTTTCTTTTGAATCACATGACATACTCAAGAGGCAGCTTCCCCTCCTCTTCCCCCGCCTCCCGTTTCTAGGAGTGTCTTCCTACTTCCCGAAAGAACAGCCTAGGCCCAAGAGAAAGCAGGCAGACAATACAGAGTACAATGTAGGCCTGGCTTTGCCTAAGAATTAACCAGTCTTTTTGATAGCAAGACCCAAAACTCAAAATATTTGATTATCTCGATAGGAAGAGGACTTTCGGAGAAGGTGTACAGATTCCTGAAGGATGAAAGAGCGGAGACAACATTCCTGTCTGCAGAAGCTGAGGTTGCTGTAAGGCACCAAGAAGTGCAAATCACCCCAACTATGACTTCAGAAAGAGAATTCAGGCCAGCACGGTTGAAGGCTGAGACGGTGGGCTGGCTGAGCAAAGGCTGGCTACCACTTCATACTGTCTCCTCAAGGCACTTAATAAAGTCGTTTCTATCAGAGTCCTCTCAGCTCAGACATAAACCAGCCTAAGACGGCAGTAGGAGCTATAATTTGGGAAATTAGAACATACTTTCTCCAGAGAGGAATGGAGAACTTGGAGGGCCCTTGGCTAAGAATTTAATCAAACATGTATTAATGTAATCTCAAAGCTTTGCCTGGGTCTTCATGCAGCCGAAGAAGAGGTCAGTCCTGGGAGAGGGCTGAAGGGAGGGTTCTTTGCCTATGACTGGCAGATCTCTACTGTCATCATTTGAAAATGGGAGCAGAAAGGAACAGAAGCTTGCTCTCCTTAGTGTGCAGAGCACCGACTCTGTGGTTGGAGAACTACCACCTTCTTGGAGAGGTGGTAGCCGTGGCTGTGGGCTCCAAAGCTGAGTCCCTCTGACTCCAACCCCCTCTGCTCCGAGTGAGTATGCCTGCCAGTATTGGAGCTGGGTTATCTCCAGATCTGTCCCTCACTAAGGTGTCTTTGAGAAATGTGTTCTTCACCTAAGGTTGCCACAAAGGGATCACTCAAGAAGTTTTTAGGAAGCAAGAAACATGCAGTGAAAACAATTGCTCTTGGAGCTATAGTCGTAAAAACAGCATGGCTTTGGTATAAAGAAAGACACGTTAATCAATGGAATTGAATTAGAGACACGGACATAAATTCTCACACCTACAAACACCTGATTTTTTAAAAAAATAAATAAGCCAGAAATAAACACTGGAAATAATCAGCATCTTCAACAAATGGCCAGATTGGATTGCTGCATGTCGAAGCATGCAGATAGATCCATATTTATCATCCTGTACAAAATTCAACTACAAATGGATTAAGGACCTCAATTTAAGTCCAGATACATTAAATCTGATAGAAGAGAAAATGGGGAATAGTCTTGCACTCAATGACACAGGAAAAGACTTTCTGAACAGGAAACTGGTAGAACAGGCACTAAGATCAACAATGATGAGACCATGAAGCTGTAACTCTTATGAAAGTCAAAGAACATCCTCATTTGGACAAAATGCAGCTAGAGAATGGGAAAAGATTTTTACCAACTACGCATCTGATAGAGGTTAATATCTAAAACATATAAAGCACTCGAAAGAATTATACATCAAGAAAACAGCCTAATCAAAAAACTGGGTGCAGTGATAAAGAAAGGCTTCTCAAATGTAGACACATAAATGGCTGAAAAACACTAAAAGAAATGTTTGATCTTTAGTTATCAGGAAAGTGCAAATTAGAAATACTTATGAGATTTCACCTTACTCCAGTAAGAATGGCCAAGATCAATAAAACAAATGACAGTTCATTCTAGTGAGAAAGAAGGCAAAGTGTAATACTTACTCATTGCTGGTAAGGCTACAGGTATAGCCACCATGGAAATCAGACTCATTGCTGGTAAGGCTACAGGTATAGCCACCATGGAAGTCAGTGTGGGGGTCCCAAGATCCAGCTATACCGCTCTTGAGCATATTCCCAAAGGACTCTATATTCTACAATAGAGACGCTTGCTCACCCATGTTCATTGTTGAGCTATTTATAATAGCCAGAAACAGTCTAGATGTCCACCAACTGATGAATAGGTAATAAATATGTGATACATTACACAGTGGAATATTACTTCTTAAGAATGAAATCATAAAATTCACAGGCAAATAGAAGGAGATAGAAAAAAAATCATCCTGAGTGAGTTAATTCTGACCCCAAAAGACACATACAGTATGCACTCACTCCTATGTGGATATTAACTGTTAAGTCTTTAATAATTAGGCTACAATCCATATGATTACAGAGGTTAGGAAAAGAGTAAATTACTAGCATGGAGTAAATGATTTTTTTATTCAAGGCAAAATAGAATATAAAGTTATTGATAAATGGGGGAGCTGGAATGGGAGAATTAAATGGAGAAGGGAAAAGTAGGGTGAGAGAGGGAACATGGGGAGGAACAGCGAAAACTAAAAACTTCTGGGGGGTCATACAGAACTATAGTACAGTAGAAACTTCTTAAAATATATACTTTTATGAAAGAAATCTAAATGGAATCACAAAGTAATGGGTAAGACTGAGCCCCAAATGGACATCTCTTTGCAGCAAGAGATTCATTCTTGGAAACTTTCAGTGCCAAGAATGGATTGAATATAATTACCTTGTTGGTCACAGGGGCCCTGTGTGCTAGCTAGTGTTATGACAACTTGACACAAGTTAGAATCATCAGAGAGGAGAGAGCCTCAATTAAGAAAATGCCTTTATAAAGTTGGACTATAGACAAGACTTTGGAGCATAATTTATGATTTGTGGGGGAGGGCACAGCCCCTTGTGGGTGTTGCCACCCCTGGGCTGGTGGTCCTGGGTTCTTTAAGAAAAGCAGGCTGAGCAAACCAGTAAGCCTCACCCTTCCATGGCCTCTGTGTCAAGCTCCTGCCTCCAGATTCTTGCCCTGTATGACTTCCTTTAGTGATGAACAGTGATGTGGAAATATAAGCAAAATAAATCCTTTCCTCCCCAACTTGCTTTGTTCATGGGGTTTCATCATAGCAACAATACTCTTAACTCGGACAGGCCCTATGGAAACATACAAACTATCTAGGCTATTGCCAAAGCTAATGATTACTCTCTACAAACTGATGGTGATGGAGCAGAAAGCTGTAAACCCCATGCCTGAGTTCACCCCTGAGCCATGACTCACACATAAGCTATTTACCTCAGATTTCATGTTGTCTGAGCTGTATCACCACTGTTGTATTTAAGTTTCTGAGTAGGGGATTTTGTCCTCTTGAACTGAATGCAATTCTAGCTGTGAAGTGTTTTATGCTTTACTAGAAGAAACAGTGATGCTAAAAAGAATAGAAGACAACTCATGGGCTGGCAAGGTGGTCAGAGGATGAATGAGTTTGCTGCTAAACTCAACAACATGAGTTTGATCCCCAGAACCTTGTAATGGAAGGAGAAAACTGCCTGTTTGCAAATTATCCTCTGACCTAAACACACACACACACACACACGCACGCACGCACGCACACACACACAAACACACACCACACTTCAGGGTGCCAAACATCAACTTCTCACCTTGACCCGTTCATGCCTACAAAACCAGTACTACCTGGGTGTCTCTAACACTACCAATTCAGCTGACAACTCAAGAGTCTAGCTTATGTCTAGTTGACACAAAACTAGCCTGTGATATACTGATAGCATAAAATTCCTTCTAAAGGGTATGACTTGGGAATTGCCTAGAGTTCAGAATAGCATGTTTGTTCATAGGATTTCTATGGTGGTTTGAATAGAAATGGCCCCCATAGACTCATATGTTTGAATGCTTGGTCATAGAAAATGGCACTATTATGAAGTATGACCTTGTTGGAGTAGGTATGACCTTGTTGGAGGAAGTGTGTCACCAGGGGTGGGCTTTGAGGTCTAAAATGTTTAAGCCAGGCCTAGTGTGACAGTCTCTTCCTGCTGCCTACAGATCAAGACGCAGAACCCTCAACTCCCTCTACAGTGCCATGTCTGCCTGCACACCACCATGCTTCCTGCCAAGACAACAGTGGAATAACTTTCTGAAATTATAATGCAACCCTTTAAATTTTTCCTTTATAAAAAGTTGCCATGGTCATAGCATCTCTTCAGAGCAATAAAAACCTAACTAAGATAATTCTCAAAGTTAAGGTCCCCCAAAACTTCAAAATTTATAGAGTAAGAACCTGGGGAAAGTCTCTCATTAAAATATTGCTTAATGCTTTTAAATAAAACGCCAGCATTTCTTTTCTGTTAAGGCAGTATGGAAAGATGGACTGGAAATAACTAAGAAGATAATTTTAGGTTTTCTCACATGATTGAAGTAAAGAATTATGGCTCTGGCTATAACCCAATAATATCGAAATCTTAAATCACTATCTCTCATGTCTGGTATCTTTCTGAATTGTTCTCCATCTAATTCTTTGAGACACAGTCTCTCTCTGAAGCTGGGACTCAGTAATTTAGTTAGACTAGTTGGCTAGTGAACCCCAATAAAGAACTTCTACCTCTCCAGTGCTAGAATTGCTAATGCATGCTGATTCACCCTGTGTTTTTTCACATAGGTCCTGGGATTCAAACCCAGGTTGTCACGCCAGTGTGCCAAGCATTTTACCAACTGAGTCATCTCCCAAGTCTGCACAGTTAGTCTTCTAAGTTTGCAAAAAACACCAAGCAATAATCATATGGACGTGTTAGGGACATAAGAGGCTAACTCTGCTACACAATTACTTGAGGACAAACGTGAATAAACATGAGGATCAAAGAGGGCAGGTAGGTTTATCCAAAGTATCCAGGAGTCCATTTAAAAGGTGTAAGCTTTTGATGGATTTGAACACTACTAAGAGATAACATCCAGTCTGGTAAGGTCTTCAGATGAAACCCATCAGGTGACAGGCGAATACAAGTGCAAATATGTATATGGTGTACCATGAGCACATCACAGGTCAAATCCTAAAAGAAATTTGTTAACAACTGGAGACAGGACAGCAGCTCACTATATGTGTGTATCTGTGATCACTAAAGTGTCCTTTACAACCATGGTGACTAGGGTGCCTCTGTTCTCACTCATAAAACCAGTCTCCTGTAACCGTCTCTCTTTGCATCTGTGAGGAGTATTTACAGGATCCTCCTGGGAGGCCTTACCTTCCTGGGAATGTGTGTTCAGAAGAGAGCTCAGATACTTAAAAGCTCAAAGAATAAGAGCGTTGATGGGTAATGATGTATAAAATCCCCAGTATTTGCTTACACACTCATTTCTTGATTGTACTATAATGGATTATCTAATTTTCAGATTATCCCATGCTCTCTGTCTCTGTTTTCAAAAGGACCATTTCAGCAAATGGCAAGAAAAAAAGATACATTTGTTTTAGAGGCTGGTTCTTCAATTTGTTAGCAGTTATATTATACGGAATGGGAGTTTTACATATGCCAATAGCTAAAGCTCTCTATAGAAAATATTAGAAGCAGCTATATGCTTCCTTATCCTCACTGAAATTGAGAAAGCATTTTTAAAAGAATATTGATAAAATGCACAGGTTGTTTGCCGTTTCTGTCTGTGTTTTATGTGTGTGTGTTCATTCATGAATGCTTACGTGGAGGTCAGAATAAAATACTAGACGTCTTCTTTCATTGCCCTGCACTTCGTTTTGTTAATTTTTTATTTATTTCATTGCATTGCTGTTTTGCCTGCATGTATGCATATGAAATATTGTTGGATCCTTTGGAACTGGTATTACAGACTATTGTGAGCTGCTATGTCAGTCCTGGGAATTGAAGACCAGTCTTCTGGAAAAACAGCCAGTGCTCTTAGCCACTGAGTCATCTCTCCAGGCCCTTCCCTTTGTTTATTAAGACAGTCTTTTACTAAGCATGGAGCTTACTGATTGGCTAGAATGGTTGTCAGTCAGCCTCTAGGATTTGCTTGACTCAGCCTCCAAGTGCTTATCTCACAGATATGAGAAGCCCTACCCAGCCTTTACACGGGTGTTGAGGATCTGATGGTTGTGAGCCACCATGTTGGTACTGGGAACTGAACCCAGGTGCTCTGCAAGAGCAATAAGCGCTCTCAAATACTGAGCCCTCCCTACAACCCTCCCATTTAAGGATTATTTATATTTATTTTACGGCATGAATGTTCACTTGCATGCATGTATACGTATCAAATGCACTTGGTGTCCTCAGAGACCAGAGAGGGTATTCAGTCTCCCTGAAACTGGAGTTACAGGTTGTTGTGAGCCACCATGTGGGTGCTAGGATGTCAACCAAGATCCTCTCCAAGAGTAATACATGGTGTTGAGTTTTCTTTTGTTTTGTTTTGAACTAATAAGTCATCTCTCAAGCCCCTAGTCCCTAATACTACTTGAAAAAAAAATTATTTTTAACTATATATATTGTATATACTGTGTGTGCTGGTATCTCTGGAGGCCGGAAGAGGACATTTGAGCCTCAGGAGCTGAAATTACAGGTTGTTGTGAGTCCTTTAACCAATCTGAGTCCTGGGAACTGATGTCAGATTCTCTGCAGGAGCAGCAAGCCCTCCTAAGCACTGAGGCATCTCTCCAGCCCTGCTTCTTCCTCTCATCCTCTCAATTTTACTTCCTTGGATAGTAGACCAAGGTCAGACTCCACGCTGGATGGCAGGGGATTTTCAGCAAGATCTCACTATGGAAAGGCCTCCCCTAATGTGACAAAGGACAATTCTTCCATCTCACCCCAGTGCTGGTCCACGGATCACCAGTTCCTTGTGTGTTCTAATCCACATGCCTTCCCCACGCTGGCAAACTGAATATAAATAATAAGTCTTGTCATTCTTTAGTGCAGTTGCTCTAAACTGACTCAAGGGCAAAGTCTCAGGACTACCAATACTTAGTAATGGTTTCTGCAGGGATTTCTGTGAGGACAGACATTTAGAAGTTAAGTCCTGTTAAATAGGCTCTTAAATTTCTGGTCAAGGTCTTGTGACCTTGAGAATGTCTGTCTTTCTTTCTACATATGAGTTGGCGTACCTGGGAGGGGTGGGGGCTCCACAGCTCTGAGTAATGGAGAATCCATAGGAGAATTTTACATTAGCCTCAGACTCTTGGATAGCAATATAGCTTCCTGGTTTGTTTATTCAGAATAACTTGCCCCAATTTCCCAGAATCATGAATTTTACTATGCTTTGTTTCTAACATATTTATATCATATCACATTTGCTCTCTATTCTCCAAGCAAAATAACCTAGAGTTCTAGTTTTCTTTTTAACTATTCATATCCAAATATGGACACTGTCATCTACTTATCACTGAAATAATTGAGATTATAATGCTCACGAGTCTACTGCTAGCTCTCCAGCTGGGCTGCCTCCCATGACAGTGGTGATGCACACAGTCGTGGTTGCACCCCTGGCTTTCTGGGTGCACAGATGGCTAATTAATCTGGAATTCTGGGCGAGAAGATGGTTCTGTGCTGTCTCTGAATCGTGTTTACCCTCTCCTGGCTCTGCTTCTTGGCATGGGTGTCCCAAACCTAACATCCTTCCTTGGTGTGGGATGGTAGTCATTATGCAGTGAGTAAAGAAAACATTCTTTACATTAGCTTTTCCCCTAAAGCCAACTGCTTGTTATGTTAAAGATTGCGGTCTGTAATGCTGTGCTAAAGGAGAATGGGGGCTGGATATGTTGGCACATGCCGGTGGTCCAACTACTGGGAAGACAAAGGCAGGGAAATGATGAAGTGGAGGGCAATCCTGGGCCACATAATAAGGCACTATCTCAGGGGGGAACACAAATGTAAAGAACTTATTGCTCACTTCTTTCTGTAATTAACCAATCACCCCAGTGTCTTTTGGTAAAGATCTCAAATGAAATCTGTGATTACACTCTATGCTAACTTGAATAAACAGTGTCCTGAAAAGGGGGGGGGGTATTTATTAGCTTTATGCTAGAACCAGGAAGAGACTCGGTCACAGCCTGAGGGTATCTCTCTGATAACTCTGCTTCTACAATCTAATAATGTCTTTGTTTTTCAGTCTTGATGGACACCTAGGGAAACTATTCCCTGACTAATGCTTCGGATTGTCACGGGAGGATCCCGAAAGAATGACCTGGTGAGAAGCCTGCACTATCCTGCATGGGGTACTTTGTGAGGGTACTTTCTTAGTATCACTAACTCAAGTCAGGGCAGAAACAGATGTCAGCATTTCGGCTTGGCTTGACTTGAACAGTCACAAAGGACTTTTGTACTCTATATCTAACAGGCTTTGCTCTGAGAACCCTTGGCTCTTGCTGCTTCAGTTCTGATTCATGCCATGTGTCCTGCACAGCCGTTGCATTTGAGAATAAACATCCCCCAATCCCCAGTTGGTGACATTGTCCTTAGATAATGCCCCGGCTTTTGTATGGGCAAAAAGGCCTCCTATTCACAAGGCAGATGACTCATTTAATTCGCCCAACTGGCAATTAGAGCAATCTCAACACATCTCCTTAGGCTTTCAACACATGCACGGCCTACACTCACCAGTCTGCCCCACCTTTTAGGATTGAGACGGATAACTCTAAATAAGAAGAAAGAAAGCTAATGACTTTAAACCAATAAATAAATAGATATAGTACGGTGTAAAGAATACAATCTTCAATATTCAGGAATGGGATGACTGGGATGTTAGCCCTTTTTTTCAAGATAGGAAGAATATAACATAAATAAAGCAATTGCGAGGAGGTTAAAATAGTTGGGAAAGATTAGGGTGAGGAAGGAAGACTGCTGGCCATGGATGGAGATGTGCTCTTGGAGTCAGGGTCCCACCTCCTTTCATCAAGAGCCAGGGTCTCCCCCACCTCCAACCCAAGGTTGAGCCAAATCGTTAGCCAATCCTATGTGTGGCCAGACAGTGCCTGCCTCTCCAGAGTGCAATGTGGAGGTGTATGTGAGCTTATTCAGGTGGAAGTACGAAGCTGATGGCAGCTGGAGAAGGTCAACATTACATATTCATTTTATTTTAAATAATTGATGGCGTTTCCTGTCTCTGCTTCCATTAATAGCTCTCAGGTGTGAGGAAATGGCTCCAGCGAGCTGCCTTTTAGCGTGTTTCTTCAGAGAGACAGTGAGGCTGCTCTTTGGAATTCAAAGCGCAATGTGTACTGTGCAGAACTTTCTAAGCGGGGGTTAATGAAAGGAAAGTGAATGTATGCATTGAGGGTCTCCACCACATGGGAAGGGAAGAATGAGCCTACCGCATTTTCACTCAATCCTGGGAGAAAGTCATGTTTATTCAGATTCTTCTGGTCAGACCAAGGCTGGGGAATCCATTCGATGTGTTCAGAGATATCTCGGATAACGAGGAATGAAACATGTCATCAGCCCATCCACAGGAAGATACTTTCGTACCACAACCCGAAAGTAATCTCTTACAAGAGATCCGGTTCTTCCAACTGAACGGGGCCTTGTTTAAAAACTAAAGCAACCCATGGAAAGTTCCTGGGGCGATGTTGATTTTGTTTCCTATTGAACCGTTAATAGCCTGACTTAAAGCCATAATTGAAAGGTGTTATGTTTAACCCCTGTTTTAAGAAGTTAGACACATGACAGGGATGACTCTAGGTCACCTTCTTGTTCACACACTGTGCATGGATGCGTCTGGATATTTACTTAAAGAAGAAAACTTAGGTCTAAAATACGCACTGTAATGTATGCTTTCGGAGTGGATGTTAATTGAGTTCCGATTTTGTAATGGCAGAGTCATGCTGAATATTAGGAATACAGGTTGCTTCTTAGGTGGCTTTGGGAAATGCCTTGGGGGAGGACCTCTAAACATGATGTGTGTGTCTGACCTCAAGTCCCACCGCAAAGGCCTTTGGGAGAAATTCTTCTTCCCCAGAAAACCCACACAAAGAAAGAACAAGAGAGTCACAGAACGCACTTAAACTTAGGGTTTGTTCACCTTTTCAGTTTTCCAATAGGCAACAGCACTAAGAAGAGTTTTGTTCCCAGTCATCTAAATTTTGACTCATTAGGAAGCAGGCTACTGTAAAGCAAATTACTGTAAAGCACAGGGCAGTTACTGATGTTGCAAAGTTAGTCTACAGGATGCCATTTTACGTGAACCTACACAACGATTGCCATGTGCACAAAGTGCACGTGCAATCTTCAAAGACGTGCAGTATTCAAAGGTGCGTGGTCAAGAACAGATAGATGCACTCACAGGCAGCAAGTCCACACGCCAGCTGCTCCGCATTCTTTACAATACATTGGCATCGCCACTCACCTAAAGAGCTGAGGAAAATAACAGGCCGTATTTTCAGCTTGGTAAAAGCCTGCAGTGGGGAGCCCTTTCGGAACAATTACAAGCATTTGCTGGGGATGCATTCGCTGATTTAACAGACTGGAGAGGACAAATGTTTAACATGCTGTCGTCATGATGTTCAGACGCTTTTCTTGGTATCCGCTGATCTGAGATAATGTGTGCTTGCCCAATCCTGCTACAAAGGAGCAGCGGAAATAAATAAATAAATAGATGTAATGTAATGCGTTCCCACAATAGCTGAGCTGCTGACTGCCCCTGACAGATGGAAAAAAAAAAAGTCAATATGATGTCTGAGACAGCCCAGGCTCAGCACTGCAGAATAAATTACATGATTCGCCGAATGCTTGGGCCTCGCTCAGACATTCAAAAAAAAAAAAAAATTGGAAAGATAAAAGCTTGCATTGGCTTCAGATGATATTTACTGCTTGATGGATTTACTAGCAGTCCCAGTACAGTCGTACTGTATTGAATTATTGGCCTCTATTTAGCTGTGTGTCCATCGGCGCTCGAATGTCCATTTAAGCATAAGTGAGCTGGAGGCCTGCCAAGCCCCTCTGAGGCTCTGGGTGCAGAAAAAGACGCAAGCTAATGGCCACCAGCTTGAATAACAGGGAGTGTAAGGACATTGGGGGAGGCAACAAAGCTCAGCTACAAAGTACTTGCTTATCAATATTAATGCCAAAATAAATATTAATGGCGGCTACCCGGTATAGCAGTTCCTGAATGTGCCTTGTTTTCTTTGTGTTTTAACACAAATGGCTGGAAATGACTGTGTGATTTCTCTCTCAATTCTCTCTTTCACACCTTCTTTCTTGCTTTGAATCTCAGAAGGAATTTGGAAAAGCCCATTAGCTTTACTTCCGCCCGTCATCACAGCGGCAGGCTTTTCTAGAAGGCAAAGGAGGCAAATGAAATGCCGACTTTAAGAGGTATGCAGCGTCCAATAAAATATACGATTAGAATAGCAATGTCCAGTTGCTATTATATATAAAATGCAGCAGCTATTGTCACGGAGTCTGTGCTGTGCTCAGGCTGCTCAATTGAGAAGTAGCAGTTCATATAGAAAAATGTAGGGAAGCCTTATTAACGCAGCCTCACAAAGGAAGGTGTCTGCAAAGGCACGGCTGTAGATAGGAACTCTGTATCTTCTGCTCCGTTTTACTGAGCACCTAACATGTCTCCAAAAAGTACAATTTTTTTTAAATGAAATGAAAACGTGTAATACGCAAAGGAAGTACAGGTGAGTTGGGGTGTAGCCAGCAAGGATTAAGCAACAAGTCATTTACATTGCTCTTATCTATTACCTCATAGGCAGATCACTTGTGGGTCCCCCCAACCCCCACGATGTGTGCACAGCAGGAAAAAGGCTAACTGGGAAGGACAACGGTCAAAGAGCCAGTTAGGCCCTGGTGATTATGTCCAGACACATTGCTTTTAATAAAAGATCAGGGGAGGGTCAAAGCATAGGTCTCTACAGAGACAGTGAGATCCACAGAGACAGAGTGTGGGCTGCTGCTTCCATTAGCCGCACAGAGGAGCCGAATGCTCTGGGAGGGGCTCAAGGGCGTGCGCCAGGTGATTAAACGTGCAATGTTGGGCTCTCTGGTGGCCTGCGGGCGGGTCTCCCTTGCTCTGGTAGAAGCAAGCATAGCCATCCTGATTGAGAAAATGGCTGCAGCTGGGCCACTTGGCGTTCGCTTTCGTGCAACCCCGAGCAACTCCATGAAATTCTTTTGGCTCAGTTCCTTACTTCGGAAAGAATAGTTGAGGAAACTGCCACAGCAGAAAGTGACTAGTTTAATAAGGCACTAGGTCAGGTGAGCGGGAGACATTAAAGAAATGCATGAGCTGAGCGATTTGAGAGCTTTCGTACTCCAAGGCATATATTCACAACACTGTGATCCAGTCCTGCTCGGCCCATTTTGTAGAAGAAATTGAGGCGTAGTTTCTTCCTACACAGATCATAGGAACACTTAGAGTGGTCCTCCTGCCGTTTCTCAAGTACCTCTTTGGGGCTTGGACAGCTAATAGCATCACCCTGTCTTGGGGCAGCAGGAGTAATTTGTGACCTAGTGGACTCGGTAGTCTACCCTAAACCTAAACTCAACTTGCTATGTGCACCCTGTTCATGTCCCCAGACTCCCTTACCAGTATCTGCCTATCAGATCTGTCTCTATAGGACAACTGTGGACCCTGTAGTTTTTGCGTAGATGACCTGTGAATTAGGGAACCCAAGGCTCTGAGTGTCTGGGATGAAATTCTCCAGCTGCCTTTAGGCAAAGCAGACTACATGAAGCCGGAGGGTAGGGGAGGCCAGACATGGATGATCTTGACTTTTTCTGCTGGGTGATACTCCCACACAGCAGCCAGCACAACAATCAGCCCTGGTCTATTTCAGCATGACCAGTGTCTTCTGCCACAAGACACTTAATCACATTCTTTGCATTGTGGTCCCAGAACAAAAGAATCCATAAGGCAAACGGAAATAATCACTGTAGCTCAGATTGGCAATGATGGAGAGGTTTGTTATTTTCATCTCGGGGCTTGACGTACATTATCTCCCTTCCTCGTCAGAATAGCATCACAGAGTCGCTGCCGTTGTTTCCAGTTTCCACCCATAAGTGAATTGAGAGTCCAGGGGGTTAAATCCTGGGTCAGGGTCACACAATGGGTAAGTCAGTAAGCTCAGCTGCAAAGCCCAGATTCGGCTACTCTAAAGGCCGTGTTTCTACAGCAGGCCTGATGTCTCCAGGGCAGCCCTGGGAAGTGTTGGCTACGTGGTAGAACACAGCAGAAACTTCCATCCACCAACTTTTTTTATCCGTATGTTCAAAAAGAAAAAAAAATATCTTCTTATATCTCATCAATTCTTATTTTTCTAAAAGTTCAAAGTTGGTCAGTGGCTTTTTTTTTTTGTCTAGAATGACGTAAGAACAAAATGACCAGCATTTCAGGTCTCTCCACCCCCTTCCCACCAGGGCTATTGTTCAGACTTTTTGTGGATTAAATAAAACTTTTCATTCCTCATTAGACATGAGTGCAAATAAGGAGAATGTCACTGCTTTGTTTGTAAAGTTGTTATTAGTAATATTGAAGTCCTATCCAGAGTCCTGGCTCATAAACCTCAATACTTAATGATTACAATTATCCATATCAAGATAATAAAATCCACTATTGACTTTATAGCAGTGTAACTGTGGGGCATCTGCCAGCTAGTGCCCTATAATCGGGAGCAGATCAGAATATACAGATACATTTATGGTACTTACTAAAAGTACCAAAAATGCTATTATTGGTGGCTAGAATAATCTTCAGATTATAAACATGTCAGAACTGCAAACACACAAGGGACCCCACCACATTTCAATGGAGTAAAAATGACTTTGAACCTGGCAATCTCTATGACATCTACTAGATCTAAGAGACACCTTGTTTCTTGGCGAGTGCCAGACGTTAAGATGTGTGCTTCTTATGGTCCCAGAGCTAAGCAAGCAGAGGACTTCTGCAGATGGAAGTCACAACATCGCCGTGACACAAAGCACATTGTGCATTTGGCAACAATGTGATTTCCTGCAGGAGCAAGTGTGTGTGTGTGTGTGTGTGTGTGTGTGTGTGTGTGTGTGTGCTGCCTCTAAAGACAGCATGGAAAAGACAGCTTTGCACTCTATTGATGTGTACCTTTGTTCATTCTGAAGATCTGTGTTACCACGACAGGGAAACTTGGCCTTCTACAGGGTGACTAACTAAATCATTGTAATAAGCTCTTCTATAAAAAAGGAAAGCACTGCATTGACAGCCCACATTCAGATTTCCTAAAACTAGCAACAGTGACCGCCTTAATCCCATGCTTTGTGACTCCATTGTTCTTTTGCATCTTTAAGCAGTCAGCTTAGAACCTTCCGGTTTTTGTTTTCTTTTTGAGTGCTTCTGTGGAAGTGGACTGAGGCTCGGCCCAGGACATATGTGATGGATGTCAAATCAACTGTACTATCACTTACTCCCAGTCACTTGAGAGATCAGAGTTCAGTGAGAATATACCTGTGATTAGAGTGAACGCTAAATGTGCTAATGGGACCTAAGTTAATGGAAACACTAATTAGTCCTCTCTGAGATGGGCCTGGGCACCTGTTTGATAACTAGCTGAGATAAAAATAGATCTTAGAATGTTAAATAGGAAAAGGTCATCGAGGGCAAATCCTCATCCTACAGACAAACATAACTTTAGCGACCAAATGGGAATGAACTGTAGATGCCCTAGGTCAGAAGAAATGTTAAACGATTTTTTAAATAAACTACTGTGATGTGGATATTTAAAATCCACACATAGAGTTAGTCAAGAGAGCACAAAGAAATTGGATAAATGGTCAACCTTCAGATTGAAGTGATTAATAGGAAGGCTCCCGTGGGATCAATCAATACTGAGACCCCTATTGTCTGGTGTATTTATTAACAACCTGGAAGATGGATAGAGTGACAAGTACTTGAATTTGTCGATGACAAGATTGAAAGATTAAGGAAGATAGTGGATTACTCTAGAAAAATAACCCTAGAAAACCATGCATCATACTAAGATTAAAAAATCAAAATAAAGAAGAAAAAAAACACAACGTGGATATACTGAAGCATTTGTATTCTAAGAAGAAAGAAGAGAAAGGAAAGAAAGAAAGAAAAATACCATATTAATTCAGGAAGAGTCCTTTTTGAATATTCAAGAGCAGATGAAATTTGATTAAGGACTTTGAGTATTGCTGTGAATAATTTTGTTAATCAGTCAGTACTAAATTAATAAGTACTCAATCTGGAATTTTTTAAAAAAGAAAGTTAGCTCCAGCTACGCTGAGATCAGATTATCCATGTCTCGGTATCTAGCTCCTCTACTCTGTGACAATTCTCCTGCAGCTTCCCACGCATGGGACTCTCACAGATTTATAATGTTTCCCTCCAGCTTCCCTAATTTGAGCCTATGAATGCTATATCTAGAATCAGGTGTGACTAAAAGCCTCCATAGGTGTCCTTCTGATCATAACTTTTGTACACAAAACATTTCTAAGAGACCTAGAACCAAGGGATTGCAATGCCCATTTGGTTGCTTTTAATTTGAAATGTTCTCTAAAAACTTAATGTAACTGCATGTATGAGGTAAATCGCCTATTTTGTTGCTGGGATTTAATATCTGAGAAAGTCAACTCAAAGTGGGAGGGGATTTTAGAGGTTTTGGTCCATGGCTTTGTTGCTTCTGAGTGAGTGAAAGTGAGGCAGAGCATCATAGTCGGCACAAATGGTGACGCATGGATGTTCACCTATGCCAGGCAAGGTATGGCAGGGACAAGATACGCTCTCCACTGGCAAAACCCCAGTGATTTATGTCCTCCCCCTAGGCCCCACTTCTTCATATCTTGTCCCACTAAGAACTCATCATCAGGTTAATCAACTCATGAAGTTGACACAGTCTGATCCAATCACCTCTCATTAGTGCCTCTTCAACACCAGAGCCTTGGAGGGTTCTTCATATCTAAACCATAACACGACCCAAGCTGTAGCATTAGACAACAGGGGCCGGAGCTTCCTTCTCTTTTATTAGCCCTGGGGATTATCAGGTCTGCAAGTCCCTTGTCTTTGTTTGTCCCACTATGTCACTGATGAAGCACAGAGATGACCCTATCATAACATCATGGGCCCCTGCCTTGCTATGTAAGGAGGCAGTCTGGGTTTTAAGAAAATGTGAGAGTCTAGAGAGAGAAAGAGATGCAGCATAGGCAGCACTCAGAAAGGAGTAGGGATCTCCCACGTAAGATCTGCTTTGCAAAGGCCCTGTGACCCACCCAACTCCCCATGCTTCTCTAGGTACAATGGGCCAGCGTTGTTTCTAATAGTTGACAGCCTGGGCAGCCTGTTGTGGAAAGGACTCCATATTTTATGGACAACATCCATTATTTCTTTTTTTAAAAAAAAGAGATAAAAAGATTAAGATCCATTACTAATTAATTTAAGAAAAATAGAATTTTAACATCCCCAGCTTCCAATCTTTTAGAACTGTGTATGTGTGCATATGCATATCCACACACAAACACATATCATGTATATACATGTGTATATGCACTGTGTGTCGTATGTAGATTTTGTGGCTATAATAAGATTGGTTGGCTTAAATAACAGTCACCGGTTTCTTGTGAAAGTCAGGAATCTGAAATGGGAGAGCGATATGATTGGGTTCTTGGTGTCCACACACTGTGTGAGGAGAGAGAGAGAAGGCACGCGTTCCCTTTTGTTTTCATAATCAGACTAAATTCATTGGGGGAGCTGCACTCTTGTCTATGATACCTACAAATACCCGCTGCACCAAAAAGCAGTAGACATTATCGTTCCCACTATGCAAATATCAATGAAGCAGGAATGTTCCGCCCAGCATTTTGTAAGTATGTATGTAAACATGTGCAAATAGACATACAGTATTACAGATGAGACCGCACAGCCAAAAAAAAAAATAAACTTGTTGTCTGGGCTATTTGTATATAGAGATCCCTGTGCTGGATAGTTCTATGTCAACTTGACGCAAGCTAAAGTCATCTCAGAGGAGGGAACCTCATTTTAAAAAATGTCTCTGTAAGACCACGCTGTATGCAGTCCTGAAAAGCATTATCGTAATTGGTGATTCATGAGGAAGGGTTCAACTCATTGTGGGCGGGGCCATCCCTGGCTGGTGGTCCTGAGGTCTCTAAGCAAGCAGGTGGAACAAATCGTGGAGGGCAAGCCTGTACGCAGCACCCTGCTATAGGACAATGATCTTATATCCTGCCAATTATTTTTAATAAAATGCTGATTGGCCAGTAGCCAGGCAGGAAGTATAGGTGGGGTGATCATGCAGGAAGTAGAGGTGGGGCAGTGAGAATTCTGGGAAGAGGGAAGCTTCAGTCTGCACTTGTCAACCAGACACAGAGGAAGCCAGACACAGAGCAAGCAAGATGTGACTGCCTCGCCGAAAAAGGTACCAAGCCACATGGCTAACACCAACAAGTATTATGGGCTAATAAAAGTTATGAAAGTTAACAAGAAGCTACTAAGCCAATCAGTGTTTATTTAAAATACAAGTGACAGGGTACAGACCATTGTCCTATGGCACCCCTCCATGACCTCTGCATCAGCTTCTGTCTCTAGGTTCCTGTCCTGTCTGTGTCCCCCCTCCTGTGTGAGTTCCTGTTCTGTCTTCCTTTGATGATGAACTCTGAGGTGAAAGTGTGAGCCAAGTAAACCCTTTCTTCCCCAACTTGCTTTCTGGTCATGGTATTTCACCATGGCAACAGAAACCCTAACTAAGACAATTAGATGAATGGTTTTTTTTTCTTCTTCATAAAACATTATCTATACATTTATCATTACCCAAAGACCAGCATAGATAGTAACTAAGGTTAGAATCTAAATTATTATAATAATAACTAAGCTATTGTAGGAATGATGAACTCATGTCTGTATTTAAGCCATAAAGCCTGTGTACAAGCCGTGTTGCACATGATAAAGGCAGACATGGTAATTCAATGAAGGCACAAGGGTGCTAACTCCTCCTCTAAACTTTGTTAATATTATAGACACTCACAAGATACTGTGGAAAAACAAAAGGGATCATAATTAGGAATATTTCTAAGCATCAACTTCAAGATTTCCATAGCAGCTGTGTGTGTGCCTGTTTTGGCTGAGAGGGTTATACTTTTGTATGATGTTTCTAGGTATTATAATCAATATAATATAGTATAAGTATATAATAATAATAACAATGAATAATATAATATAAACCTCTTGCTATATTTTTAATGATTCCTCAGGATTACTACCTATATATAAATGAACTTGAAGGTTTTTTTTATTAAATCAGAATAATTATTTCAAATGAGTACTGTGAGCATGAAAATAAGAACAGATATATACATACATTGCAGGCTTTATACATTGTATCTTATATGCATAGAAACTTATACCTGCAGATATACATATTGAAATTCTGCTTGTGAGAAGAGGGATTTCATACAGTAGGTCTTGATTACATCTTGCTGAGGAAATTTCCTCTAAATTAGAGGACAAATGGCGTGGGAGAGCTCCCTGTGGCATCTTAGGAGGTGTGTTGGGGCTGTGGGGCTTCAACATGAAAAGTGCCTCTCTGATTAAGTACGAGTCATATAGGTATTTGAAATGGGATGTTATAAAGGGGAAAAAACCTTCCCCAGCAGAACTGTTCACAGTTAAAAAACTAATGAGATCATCCACCAAAGATAATGAATCCATTAGTTGTAAGAGAAATCAAATTGTCAATCTATGGCCTATATTTATGCTGTTATATATAAATATTGAAGAAAATCTATATGGAAAATACCTCCTCTTATCACCCATGTGTCCAACTGAATGGTTTCCAAAGTAAACAAAAAAATCGCACTGAAATTGTTTCTCGTTTTCATGATCTCACTGGGAAGAGAAAGGCTTCTCTTCAATGGTCTTCTGGAACTCTGTCATTATACAGCCGTGAGGTAATTTGCTAAAACAGCTGCCTCTAATGAGGAAACCTTTCCATCTGGCACACCCAGCGCAGACACAAACAACCTCCTCAGACAGAGAAAGGGGAAGAAGAATGCCCTTCCATGGGAAAGAGAATTCTGCTTTATACAAAGCCTCTCCCTGACCTACACAAGGACTGAAATGTGTTTTGAGGCAACAGTTATTTGGGGGGGGGGGGTTGATGGACTCCTTGGACTTTTTCTCAAGCTGAAAACATAAAAACTTGGCCCTACTTTTAGTAATACTCATAGCTTATTGCCTCTGGGTATATTATACAATTCTGTACATATTTAAAATTCAAACATCCAAAGCGTTCTCTCTCTCTCTCTCTCTCTCTCTCTCTCTCTCTCTCTCTCTCTCTCTCTCTCCACTTGACAGAAGGAATGTGATGGTAACATAACCTGAAATGGGAAATCAGTCAGATAAACATGGTTGGCATAATGTCTGTATTTTTAAACTTCTCTTTCATTGAGAGAAATTACTAGGCTGTTCATGTAAAATGTCATGTTCCATTCAGAAATTCATGATGCCTAACAGGCACTCAAAAGAAAATGTAATTTGAATAATGGGGTGGAGGAAACTGCATCACATAATAATGTTCTTAACTACTGATTATTTGGGGGTTTTATAAAGTAAGAACTGTTTCTCTTTACCAAGTGTCTGTTGCTATTTTCCAATATCCACCCGGGCTTAGATTTGGGTGACAAAAATACTGATTTCTTTAATTTTTAGTGTTTTGATTTCTGGTGAAATAAACATACCTTAATCAAGTTTTCTTTTTTATGAAGTTGATCAATTTAGTCTGAACCTTAAAAATCTGGTCATTGTGATTTCTCAAGCTCTTCCAAAGAGTATGCTTCTTAAGTTATAATTAAATCTAGACATATGTGAGACTGTATTTAAGAAGTCATAAGGTTTAAGTTAGAACTGGGTTTCCCCAGCCATGGTTTTACTCAAATGTTCCAGAACCAAAAGCTAAAGAAATTTCTTATTAAAATGGAAAGCATTAAAATGGAGATAAATATACTAGGGATTTGTAATTCATGTGCTGGCGCTCTGGCTCATAGATCAATAAGAGATGGATGATGGAGGGACTGTCTTGGCATGCCTGAGCCTCGTGCCAGAAGGTTATCAGCTCTTGGGGGGAGATAATAGCGGGAACTTTAATTTTCCCTGCGACTACAGGGCATAATGTAAAATTAATGTACTTCACGTCAAGGTTATGGCAAGGCATTGTTGTCTAGAAGAGAGAGCTGTTGGTTACCGCCCCCCAAACACTTGCCCACACCATGCAAACACATTATCGAGAAGTAAATGTCTTTGTCATTGTCAGTAGAGGTGAGGTGGGAAGGGTGCTTTCCAGCTCTAATTACGGAGGGTGGGAGTTCACAGACCTTTAAAACTCAGGCGGAAGACAACACAAAACCATAAACGTGTGTTCAGTCATAAATCGAAAGGGATCACATGTTACCTTGTTATCTGACCTTAGAGTATCCATGGATCAAAAGGGAATTCAAGCAACACATTTATAAGCCTTGCTCCCCACACTGGGAGAGGGAATATGAGGCACAGTAAACACAAGGACACCAGTCTTCGGAGCTGGGAGCCACTTACTCTGGAATGTTGGTTTTAACTTGCAGGTATTTGAAGGCAAGCGAAACTATTTGTTGAATTCTTATTTGTTTTGTTTTGTTTGTTTGTGCCGGGTACTAAACTAAAAGATTTACTGTCCAAGTACTCTACTGGGGAGCTAAATCCCCAACCTTTCAAATCAGTATTTTCCCCCTTTTTAATAAACATAGATTCTTTTCTCATACAATGTAATCTAAATAGAGTTTCCCCATCCCTACCCCTCCCAGTTCCTCCCGCCTTCTACTCCCATCCAGATCCATTTCTTTTGGTCTCTTGATAGAAAAATTTCTAAGAGATATCAATAAAAATACAACAAAATAAAATATAAAGATAAAACAAAAACCATCATATCGAAATTAGATAAGACAAACCAATAGAAAAGTAAAAAAAAAAAAGCCCCAAGAGAAAGTAAAAAGTTCAGAGACCCACTCGTTCACATACTTAGGAGTCGCCTAAAAGCACGAAACTGAAAGTTATAGTATATATATGTATATGTATGTATATATACATATATACATACACACATACATACATGCATACATACATACATACATACATACATACATACATACATACAAGGACCTAGTGCAGACTCGCACAGGCCTGGTGATTGCTGCTTCAGTCCCCATGAGTTCATATGAGCTTTGCTCAGTTGGTTGAGAGTACTGTACCAGACTTTTTCTCTGGGGCCACCAAGCAACTTCCAAATCATGACACAGAGATTTATTATTAGGTTTGAATGTTCAACCTAGCTTAGGCATATTTCTGGTTAGCTCTTTTAACTGAAATTAACCGGTTTCTCTTTATCTCCCCTTTGCCTCCGGCGTTTTTACTTTTCTTTCCTTCTGTATATTTTCCCTTCACTGCTTCTCAGGTCTGCTGGCGTCTCCCTCATTCTCTCCTTCTTCTCTTGTCTGTCTTCTCTAGAGCCTAGAGCTCTCCACCTATCTACTCTCTCTGCCTGCTGGTTTCCCCTATCCTCTCCTGCCTAGCTATTGATCATTCGGCCTTTTTATTAGACCAATCAGGTCTAATAGGCAGGCAAGGTGAAACAACTTTAACACATCTTTACATAATTAAATATTCATCCTTAAATCATTAAACAAATGCAGCATAAGCAAAAGTAACACACCTTTGCCTGGTTAAACAAATATTCCACCACAGAGGGCCTTGTTCTCCTGCTGTCTTCTGTCCCCTTACTTCCCCACCCCTTACTCTTCTTTCTCTGGGTTCATTGAGCTCAAAGGGAGGAATTTGATGGAGACATCTCAGTTAGAGCTGTGTGTTCCAAAGTCTCTCTCTTTGCATAATGTCATTTGTGCTGATATTTTGTTTGTGTTTTATCAAAAAAAAAAAAAGCTTGCCTGAGAGCAGAGCTAAGTCACTAGAGGCCAGGGAGTGGTGGCACACCCCTTTAATCCCAGGACTCAGGAGACAGAGGCGGAAGAATCTCTGTGAGGTCAAGGTCACCCTGGATTACACAAAATTGATCCAATCTGAAAGAGACACAGAGCTCACACAAAGGTGATCCCAGCACTTGGGATCCCATACCTTTAACCTCAGGACTAAGGAGGTGGAGACAGGAGTGTAATGACTGGACAGAGAGAAGAATATAAGGAAGGAGGAGACAGGACTCACTCAGTGCAGTCTGAGGATGCAGTCAGAGGATGCGGTCTGAGGTTGCACTCTGAAGATGCAGTCTGAGGATGCTCTCAGAGGATGTAGTCCTTTTGGTCTGAGAATTCAGTAGAAGTAAAAGGTCTCTCTAGTGGCTGACTGCATTGCTTCTTAGATCTCTCATCTTTCACTCCCTAGTATCTGACTCTGGGTTTTTATTAAGAACAATTAGACTTCATGCTCCAGTCAGACTCTGCAGCTCTGTATTTGTTCCCGTCTGTCTGGCTCTATGTAACACATCCCATTGTCCCTCATCCTCTGAATGTTCTGACGGCCTAACCTTAGGGCACAAGACCAAAGTGGGAGCGAGGATCCCCAAGATTCTAATGAGAGCACAAAGTGTTCCTTGGGGACAGCATATAGGACTGTCAACATTTCCTAATAAGATGAATTTTAAATGATGTACCCCCACCATGGCAACCTTGAGAAGGAGAGAAACCCGAAGACAAGAGGCAAGTAGGGTTCTGTATGGAACACTGGCCTAGCATATTTGAGGTCCTGGATTCAACCAGAAGCACCAGCGTAGGGAGACAATGAAAGGGCTGATAGGTGACGGAACTAAAAGGGAGCACTCGCAGACTGCTATGGGAAATAAATGTTTGCCAAATAAACTGCAGAAAACTGGGGTTAACTGAAAATGGGCTGCAAACATGAAACTATGGTAAAAGGGTTGATGTAAAAACCAGTGCCCACCTGAGACTTCTGAGCAAAATTAGGAGAAGGGACAACCTGCCCTGGAAGATTGCTCAAAATGTTGAATGATGAATAAAGAAGAATCTCTTGTCTCCAACATGTTATTTGCAAAAGCCACTCACTAAAAAAAAATATTAAATTGTGGAGGCTGGAGAGATGGCTCAGAGGTTAAGAGCACTGTCTGCTCTTTCAGAGGTCCTGAGTTCAATTCCCAGCACCCACACAGTGACCCACAACCATCTATAATGAGATCTGGTGCCTTCTTCTGGTGGCAGAACACTGTATACATAATAAAGAAATAAATCTTTACATAAATAAAAAATAACAAATTGTAATTGCTTCTTCATCTTCTGTACTTTGTTCTTTAGTAACTATGAGTAAAACTATTAATAGATTAGTCACAGTTTCAGAGCTTTGCAGAGAAGACAGCAGTGGTGGTTGAACGTACAACATCCCTCAGAGGTTCTGGTATCTGAACACTTGGTCTCCAAGGAATGTGGTCTTGCTGAAGGAAGTACCTCATTGTCAGTGAGCTCTGGGGCTTTATAGTCTTGCTCCATTTCCAGTTCGCTCTTTCTGAGTTTGTTGTTAACAATGTGATCTCTCAGCTTCCTGCTCCAGGTCCCTGCTACCATGGACTCTCCCGTTATGGACTCTTAAAATGAGCCACGGTACATCCTTTCTTCCACAAGTCACTTTCAGTCACGATATTTCATCACAGCACAAAAAGAAACGTAGTAATGCAATAGGCCTTTAGAAATCAGACAAGTGAAAATCTTCTAGATTTTTTTTTGAAGCAAATGTAAAGGAAGGCACAAACTAAACTTAATTAGGATATTTGTTAACAAGGAACCAGGAGAGATTTCACATCTGTCTCACTTGACCACACTTATTGTTCTCAGACAGCAGACATCTGGGGAATTCCTGCCAAGGTCATTCTACCTTGTCTCCATGGGAGTAGTGTATGTCGTCAGCCTTCTCAGATGGCTGCAATAGAATGCCACCAACTGGGTTTTTATAAAATAGGTTTATAATTCTGAAGGTAAAGGTTGATGGGTAAGTTGGCAGAGTTGATTTGGTTGAGGGCTCCAGGTATTGAGGACTGCCCTTTCACTGGCCCTGTTGTCTCTCTGACCTTAGAAGAAAAACAATCCTAATGTCACTAACCCTTATCTTTAGGGACACCAGTTGATCAGATTAAAACTCTGCCACTATTATTTTTATATAGACTTCATTACATCCATAGATTCTCTCCAAAAATTGCCACCTTGGGGTTTGGGCTTCCAATATGAGTTTTGCTCAGACATGCAGCATTTTATCCAAAGTGCAGGTTTAGGACGGATAAGGCTAGGATCAACCACCTGTCACTCATGAGCTGTCTGTACCTGTCTGACAGCAAGTTCCCCCTCCTCTCCAACACACTGTTTTGTACATTAGAGGGTACAGACAAGCAACTTCTGGGGTGAGACTCATTTGTGACCCATAATTACTTAATTGATCAGCAATCACGGGTTCTCCACAGTGGTGCGGGAGAATTGTCTGTATTCTGTCAGTCATGTTTTAAATAAACACTGATTGGCCAGGCAGGAGGTATAGGTGGGAAAACCAGACAGGAAGTGGAAATGATGCAAGGAGAGAAGGAAAATTCTGGGGAGGAGGAAGTTGATTCCTCCCACTCCTGCCCAGATCACCGAAGCAGCAGGATGTGAGCTGCCCAACTGAAAAAGGTACTGAGCCACATGGCTAACATAGATCAGATAAATGGGTTAATCAAGATGTGAGAGTTAGCCAGTAAGAAGCCTGACCTAACGGACCAATCAGCATTATAACTTACAGAGATTTCAGTGTGATTTTTCTCTGGGACTAAATAGCTGGGGGGACGCGACAGAACAGAAAACCCAAATAACAAACAGGCCCCCACATGTTACACCATAGGGCATAATTTGGTCAAGCAAGATTATATTTGAAACATCTATAGGGGAGTATGGGACATTATTGATGATAAGGAGGATAACGAGAGGCCAATTTCCAGATATGTATATATTGAGAACCCGTTTGAAGTGTCTTACTTCATTGTTAGACAGTCGTTGGGTAATTGGGCCCATTAGACACAGAACTAGATTCCATCGGACTTGGGCTTCAGATGACAATAAAACTCCCTCAACACCTTGCTTTCTACTTGAAAGACATAGATGACTTTCCATCTGGAAGGGAAGAATTTGTGTAGAAGCCAAGCCAAGTACAGACTGTACACACCCAAAGGATGATGGCGCAGAGACTAAAAGGAAAGCCAGACTAATCCTCAAGAGCCATTTGATATGAAAAACACAGGGTCAGGTTAGATTTCCTTGATTGTCCTGTCTGGAGGGTCCTCTAATTGAAGACTATTTAGCTGGCTCAAAGGTTAAGATTCAGGGTGACAATGAAACACAGGACCTACCTTGTACTGACTGCAATTTTTTACATGAGTGAGTTGACTTTCTTTTCTTTGTATTTTTTTGTGCATGGATAGGTTTGTGCATGGATAGGTTCAGGCATGTGTACAGGCACACTGTGCATGTGTGTGTGTGTGTGTGTGTGTGTGTGTGTGTGTGTGTGTTCATGAGTGTGGGCATAGGTGAGTGCAGAGGCCTAAGGTCAAACTCAGCAGCCATGCTCAATAATACCATTGATCTGCTTTTAAACAGGATCTTTCACTGGCCTGGAGCTCCGTTAGGCTTGATAGGTTGGGCAGCAAGACCTAGGGACTCTCATGTCTCTACCTCCTTAGCGCTGGGATTACAAACCCATGGTGTCACACCCAGGATATTTACCTGGGTTCTGGAGATTGAACTCGGATTCCTCATACTTAGAAGGGAAATGCTAACTGAGTCATTGTCCCAGTTAACTTTCCGGACCTCATTGCTCCATTTGCAAAGTTGTCATCATGATTTTGCCTATTTCAATTTAATTGTGAGGCCTGAATGAATATGTTCATATAATCAATCTCTAATGGAAAACTCTCAAACAAAGGCTGATGAAAATAGAATGGGTTTCTGTGCCCTTTTACAGATATAAACTGACAAATTTAATTGGCAGCAAAAGTTGAAGCTGTGTAGAAACCTTGTTCAACCTACTAAGTATTGAAATTCATATTTTTGCTATAGAAATATAAAAATGTATTTGATTGCGGAGTTCCGCTGTAGGACTGAGCTTGGAATGTACAGTTGTAATGGGATTAATATACCTTTCTAAAACAGGAAAACACTAAATTGTTTCCCAGGGTTTTAGATAAGGTATTATGGTCTCACTAGCACTTAGCAATTCTCTTTAAGTATTAGCATCTAAAAGACTGCCCTGTGACTAAGTGTTCCATATAAAGGAAGGTGAAACCATGACCGTATCTACTCTATAGCCTTGAACTTCAAATTACAGAATTTTTCTATAATTTCCTTCTAGAGGTAGAGACAGAGAGGTGGTTTATTCCAGTTACATATTATGCAGCTATCAAAACCATAAAATGAATTTTCGGTCACAGAAGGAGTGTCAGGATCCCAGGTTTGCACTCTCACCTAATATAATTAAATTGTATAAAAAACAGTCATTTCACTAGGATATCAGTCCCTGAAAATCAGGGATCCAGAAAGGTAGCAAACACGCAAAGTAACCCTATCCTTACCATGTCTTCCTGCCTCAAGGTAAAGAGGGAAAGCCTGTGGAAAGCCCAGAACCCTTGGGTTGTACGTCCAGAGTTGGAGGCCAGGATGAATAGCATATGTGATGGAACGCGTGCATAGACATCGGACTGTGGAGATCAGCAAAGGATCCTCCCAAAACATAGCTGAGTACTATCTACACACGCGCAATAAGATACTGCCTAACGCCAGGGGAAAGAATTCCTAAAAGAATAAGAGAGAACAGTACAGAGAGTTAGAGAAAGCTAGAACTGAGCCTTTTCTCATGAGCTTGAATAGGAAAAAAAAATCATGACTTACAAGGCAATGGGTAGAGTCCACAAAAAGATCTTTCCTCGCTAGTGGGGAATAATTAGCTTAGACTAAGCAGTTTTCTCATCCTGCCCAAAATATTTTGGAAGCAATACCCAAAAGACCAAAACTTTTTCCAAGCAGCCTAATTAAGCCCCAGAACAAAGCCTAAGAGTAAATACAAGAATGTAGCGTATCTGGCAACCATAAAGTTAAAAACCATCAAATGATTCCTACATCCAGAAGAAGGGAAATACAACCCATAATAAGAAGCAGCCAATGAAAGCTTACACAAGATTTTTCCCATTTCTCCTGCTGTTGACAATTACAAACCTTGATCTTTATATACAGAACATCCAAAAAGGGCCTAACAAAGAGAGAGGATAGCAGACCACTTAAGGAACTCAGAACTCAGTGAATAATATATTGGTGAGTTTCCTCTGTCTGATATATCCTAGACTTGCAATTTGTTGGCAATTTGTTGGCAGGCAAAAAATTCCCAGCTAGTGCTTCCATCCAGAGGGCCTTCCGAGTGGTGAGTTGATTCGGGCCACGGCAGCGGCCCCGGCGAGGGGGAGCTAGGACTTTCCCCGACCCCATAGACTCCCAGGTCAGCCTGCCCTGCTGGCTCCACCCTGCTAGCTTCCCGCCAGCCATTCCTGCTTCCATCCAGAGGGCCTTCCGAGTGGTGAGTTGATTCGGGCCACGGCAGGGGCCCCGGCGAGGGGGAGCTAGGACTTTCCCCGACCCCATAGACTCCCAGGTCAGCCTGCCCTGCTGGCTCCACCCTGCTAGCTTCCCGCCAGCCATCCCTGCTTCCATCCAGAGTGCCTTCCGAGTGGTAAGTTGATTCGGGCCACGGCAGCGGCCCCGGCGAGGGGGAGCTAGGACTTTCCCCGACCCCATAGACTCCCAGGTCAGCCTGCCCTGCTGGCTCCACCCTGCTAGCTTCCCGCCAGCCATTCCTGCTTCCATCCAGAGGGCCTTCCGAGTGGTGAGTTGATTCGGGCCACGGCAGGGGCCCCGGCGAGGGGGAGCTAGGACTTTCCCCGACCCCATAGACTCCCAGGTCAGCCTGCCCTGCTGGCTCCACCCTGCTAGCTTCCCGCCAGCCATCCCTGCTTCCATCCAGAGGGCCTTCCGAGTGGTAAGTTGATTCGGGCCACGGCAGCGGCCCCGGCGAGGGGGAGCTAGGACTTTCCCCGACCCCATAGACTCCCAGGTCAGCCTGCCCTGCTGGCTCCACCCTGCTAGCTTCCCGCCAGCCATTCCTGCTTCCATCCAGAGGGCCTTCCGAGTGGTGAGTTGATTCGGGCCACGGCAGGGGCCCCGGCGAGGAGGAGCTAGGACTTTCCCCGACCCCATAGACTCCCAGGTCAGCCTGCAGTGCTGTGTCCACACTGCTAGGCTCTCCCGCCTGCCATCCCAGCTTCCATCCAGGTACAAATTTCTATATTTCTCCCCTCCCACTGAGGCCATAAAATTTCCCCAGTTCAGCTGCCTTGCACACTGGGCCTGCTCTGTAGGGGCATCCCGGAAAGAGGGAGTGCCTGTGCTTCAATACCCTGCCTGGGGAAAGGTAGGCATTCTATCAGTGAACTCCCTGCCCAACAAGGGAACCTGACCCGATACCAGAAGCTCCAATAGAGAGCATTGGATCGAAGAGATGGGCAGACGCCAAGGCAAGACCTCCTCCAACAATCTGAAAAACAACATGAAAATATCAGATCCCAACGACCCTACAACAGAAGGATTTGAACACTCTAACCCAGATGAAGTGGAAAAAAGTGCCATTATGAAAGCAATAGAGTCCCTTAAACAGGATATGAATAACTCCCTTAAGGAACTGGTCGAGAAGTATAACAAAAAGTTTGAAGAAATGAGTATAGAAATGGATGAGAAATATAACAAAAAGTTTGAAGAAATAAGTAAATCCGTGAGTGATACCCTGAGAAACCAAGAAAAAACAATCAAACAAGTAAAGGAAACAGTCCAAGAATTGAAAACTGAAATGGGGGCAATGAAGAAAACACAAAACGAGAACCGGCTGGATATGGAAAACCTAGGTAAATGAGCGGAGACTACAGAATCAAGCATAACCAATAGAATACAAGAGATAGAAGAACGAATCTCAGATTCTGAAGATACCATAGAGAAAATAAATGCTCTGGTCAGAGAAAACGGCAAATCCAACAAATTCTCTTCACAAAACATTCAGGAAATCTGGGACACAATAAAAAAACCAAATCTAAGAATAATAGGGATTGAAGAAGGAGAAGAACAGCAGATCAAAGGACCAGAAAATATATTCAACAAAATTATAGAAGAAAACTTTCCCAACCTAAAGAACGATATTCCTATGAAGGTTCAAGAAGCATACAGAACACCGAATAGATTGGATCAGAAAAAAACATCCCCGCGTCATATAATAATCAAAACACAAAACATAAATATTAAAGAAAAAATTTTAAGAGCTGCAAAGGAAAAAGGTCAAGTAACTTATAAAGGTAAACCTATCAGGCTTACACCGGATTTCTCTATGGAAACCATGAAAGCCAGAAGATCCTGGATAGAGGTACTGCAGAAACTAAGAGACCATGGATGCAAACCCAGACTAATATACCCTGCCAAGCTACTGTTCACTATCAACGGAGAAAACAAAATATTCCAGGATAAAAACAAATTTAAGCAATACGTAGCTACTAATCCAGCCTTACAGAGAATATTAGAAGGAAAATCACTACCGAAGGAATCCAACATTCCCAACACGGCCTACAATAACTCGAACATCTAGCGACCATTCACAAGCACAAATTAAAGAAGAAAAACACATATACTCTACTACCTAACAAAAAAAAAAAATGACCGGAGTCAACAACCACTGGTCATTAATATCACTTAATATCAATGGACTCAATTCACCTATAAAGAGGCACAGACTTAGAGATTGGATACGAAAACAGGATCCAACATTCTGCTGTTTACAAGAAACACACCTCAACCACAAAGACAGACACCTACTCAGAGTAAAGGGTTGGGAAAAGGTTTTCCAAGCAAATGGGCCTAAGAAACAAGCAGGCGTGGCCATTCTAATATCTAACAAAATCGACTTCAAACTAAAATCAATCAGAAGAAATGGAGATGGACATTTCATACTCATAACTGGAACAATTCATCAGGAGGAAGTCTCAATCCTGAATATCTATGCTCCTAATATAAAGGCACCCACATATGTAAAAGAAACTCTTCTAGAACTCAAGGTGGTCATCAAACCACACACACTAATAGTAGGAGACTTCAACACTCCTCTCTCACCAATGGACAGGTCAATCAGACAGAAACCAAACAGAGAATTGAGAGACCTATTGGAGGTATTGAATCAAATGGACTTAACAGACATCTATAGAACACTCCACCCAAATAGGAAAGAATATACCTTTTTCTCTGCAGCTCATGGAACCTTCTCGAAAATTGACCACATACTCGGTAACAAAGTAAACTTCCACAGATACAAAAAAATATTAGTAACTACCTGTGTCTTGTCAGATCACCATGGACTAAAATTAGAATTCAACAACAATGCTCCCCCCAGGAAGCCAACAAACTCATGGAAACTGAACAGTCAACTACTAAATCACCCCTGGGTCAAGGAAGAAATAAAGAAAGAAATTAAACTCTTCCTTGAATTTAATGAAAACAAAGACACAACATACTCAAACCTATGGGACACTATGAAAGCAGTGCTAAGAGGAAAGTTCATAGCACTAAGTGCCCAATTAAAGAAAACAGAGAAAGCACACATTGGAGAATTAACAGCACAATTGAAAGATCTAGAAAAAAAAGAAGCTGATTCACCCAGGAGGTCTAGAAGACTGGAAATAATCAAACTGAGGGCTGAAATCAACAAAATAGAAACAGAGAAAACAATCCAAAGAATCAATGAATCAAAAAGCTGGTTCTTGGAGAAAATCAACAAGATTGACAAACCCCTAGCCAAGTTAATCAAACGGCAGAGAGAGAACATGCAAATTAATAAGATCAGAAATGAAAAGGGGGACATAACCACAGACACAGAGGAAATTCAGAGAATCATTAGATCTTACTATGAAAGTTTATATGCCACAAAGTTGGAAAATGTAAAAGAAATGGACATTTTTTTAGATAAGTACCATATACCAAAGTTGAACCAAGAACAGGTGAACAACCTAAATAGACCTGTTAGTCGCGAAGAATTAGAAGCTGTTATCAAAAATCTCCCTACCAAAAAAAGCCCAGGACCAGATGGTTTCAATGCAGAATTCTACCAGAACTTCCAGGAAGAGCTAATACCTATACTCCTTAACGTATTCCACAATATAGAAACAGAAGAGTCATTGCCTAACTCCTTTTATGAAGCTACAGTTACCCTAATACCAAAACCACACAAAGACACAACCAAGAAAGAGAATTACAGGCCAATCTCACTCATGAACATCGACGCGAAAATTCTCAATAAAATACTGGCAAACCGAATCCAAGAGCACATTAGAAATATTATCCATTATGATCAAGTCGGCTTCATTCCAGAGATGCAGGGCTGGTTCAACATACGCAAATCTATCAATGTAATCCATCATATAAATAAACTGAAAGAAAAAAACCATATGATCATCTCACTAGATGCTGAAAAAGCATTTGACAAAATTCAACACCCATTTATGATAAAGGTGTTGGAGAGACTGGGGATACAAGGATCATACCTAAATATAATAAAAGCAATATACAGCAAGCCGACAGCTAACATCAAACTGAATGGAGAGAAACTCAAAGCCTTTCCACTAAAATCAGGAACGCGACAAGGCTGTCCACTCTCTCCATACCTCTTCAATATAGTGCTTGAAGTTCTAGCAATAGCAATAAGACAACATAAGGAGATCAAGGGGATTCGAATTGGAAAGGATGAAGTTAAACTTTCGTTATTTGCTGACGATATGATAGTTTACATAAGTGACCCCAAAAACTCTACCAAAGAACTCCTACAGCTGATAAACACCTTTAGTAACGTGGCAGGATACAAGATCAACTCCAAAAAATCAGTGGCCCTCCTATACACAAAGGATAAAGAAGCAGAGAGGGAAATCAGAGAAGCATCACCTTTCATGATAGCCACAAATAGCATAAAATATCTTGGGGTTACTCTAACCAAGGAAGTGAAAGACCTATTTGACAAAAACTTTAAGTCTTTGAAGAAAGAAATTGAGGAGGATACCAGAAAATGGAAAGACCTCCCCTGCTCTTGGATTGGGAGAATCAACATAGTAAAAATGGCAATTCTACCAAAAGCAATCTATAGATTCAATGCAATCCCCATCAAAATCCCATCAAACTTCTTCACAGACCTTGAGAGAACAATAATCAAGTTTATATGGCAAAACAAAAAACCCAGGATAGCCAAAACAATCTTATATAATAAAAGAACTTCTGGAGGCATTACCATCCCTGACTTCAAACTCTATTATAGAGCTACAGTATTGAAAACAGCTTGGTATTGGCATAAGAACAGAGAAGTCGACCTATGGAATCGAATAGAAGACCCAGATATTAACCCACAAACTTATGAACACCTAATTTTCGACAAGGGAGCTAAAGGTATACAATGGAAGAAGGACAGCATCTTTAACAAATTTTGCTGGCATAACTGGATGTCAACCTGTAAAAAAATGAAAGTAGATCCATATCTATCACCATGCACAAAAATCAAGTCCAAATGGATTAAAGACATCAACATTAATCCGTCCACTTTGAACCTGATAGAAGAGAAAGTGGGAAGTAGTCTACAAGATTTAGGCACAGGAGGCCTCTTCCTAAGCAGGACCCCAGCAGCACAGACAATAAGAGAAACAATGAATAAATGGGATCTACTGAAACTGGGAAGCTTCTGTAAAGCAAAGGACACTGTCAGTAGGACAAAAAGGCTGCCTTCTGACTGGGAGAAGATCTTCACCAACCCCTCATCAGACAAAGGTCTGATCTCCAAAATATACAAAGAACTCAAGAAACTAGGCACTAAAACTCTAATTAACCCAATTAAAAAATGGGGTACTGAACTTAACAGAGAATTCACAACAGATGAACTTCGAATGGCCAGAAGACACTTAAGGTCATGCTCAACCTCCTTAGCGATCAGGGAAATGCAAATCAAAACCACTTTGAGATACCATCTTACACCTGTCAGAATAGCTAAAGTCAAAAACACCAATGATATCCTATGCTGGAGAGGATGTGGGGTGAGGGGAACACTCATCCATTGTTGGTGGGAATGCAAACTCGTGCAGCCACTGTGGAAATCAGTGTGGCGGTTTCTCAGGAAACTGGGAGTCAACCTCCCTCAGGACCCAGCAATTCCACTCTTGGGAATATACCCTAAAGATTCCCGATCATACTACAAAAGCATTTGTTCTACTATGTTCATAGCAGCACTATTTGTAATAGCCAGAACCTGGAAACAGCCTAGGTGCCCCTCAATAGAAGAATGGTTAAAAAAGGTGTGGAACATATACACATTAGAGTTTTACTCAGCGGTAAAAAACAATGACATCTTGAATTTTGCATGCAAATGGATGGAAATAGAAAACGCTTTACTGAGTGAGGTAAGCCAGACCCAAAAAGAGGAACACGGTATGTATTCACTCATAAGTGGATTCTAACCATAATTAAAGGTCTTTGAGCCTATTATTCGTGATCCTAGAGAAGCTAAATAAGAAGATGAACCTGATGAAGATTATTTAGCTATCCACCAGGAGGTAGGAAATAGACAAGAGTCCCAGGTAACCTCGGGTGCATGGGGGGGAGGGAGGGTCGATGGAAGGGGAGAAGGTTAGAGAGAAGGGAGTAGGGGAAGAAAGGGGAAAGCTTGGTGGCCTGGGATGGGGGGGGAGGGAGGAAGGATGAACAAGGGATCAGGGAAGATTATATTTCAACTAAGGGACCCATTTTAGGGTTTACAGGAGACTTGAGTATATATGGGATCCCAGGTCCAAGGAGAGATCCCCCAGATTGCTCTCTGGACAGAGGAGTGGGTGCCTGAATCGGCCGTGGCCCATGTCCATACTGATGTATATTTTGCTTATCACCATAGATCCTGCATCTGACGAAGGATGGCGATACAGTCGGAAACCCACATTGCAGCACGGGACTGAGCCCCCCGAGGTCCAAATGAGGAGCAGAAGGAGGAAGAACATGAAAAACGAAGTCAGTACTGCGAGGGATGCTATCACCCACTGATACAAGGGAACGGATCTGATGAGAGTTTACCAAGGCCAGTTGGACTGGGACTGAAAGAGGACGTGATCTAACCAGACTCTCCGAATTTGGCCGGATTCTCTGACTGTGGCTGACCCGAAGTCTTTCTGAAAAGCCATTGACTATGACACTGGGACCTGTTTCCTCTACATATAATGGATTTTGGGGATCCAGTCTGTTTGGACACTCACCTTCCTGGACCTGGAGGGAGGGGGAAGGAACTGGAACTTCCCACAGGGCAGGAAACCCTGACCGCCCTGGGGGACGAAGAGGGAGGAGGAGGGGGAGTAGGGGGAGTGGGAGGGTGTTGGGAGGGGGGGTGGAAATGGAAACTTTTATAATTTAATAAAATTTACTAAAAAAAAAAAAAAAAAAAAATTCCCAGCTACTGGCCAAAATCTAGGATTGCAGCCAAAGCTGCTCTGTCTACAGAGCCCTGCGAGGCTAGCAAAGCAAGACCGAAAATGCTTGGCAAGTGCCATGACGCTCCAGCCAGACATCACAGAAGAAAACTGCGGCCTCACTGTACCGATTCCAGCAAAGAGTATTTCGGGAGCCTTGTTTCTTCCCCTGTTAGACTCTGCTATTGTCAAGACTGTTGTGTGGTGGTATCCAGAGAAGGGCAAGACGGGTGCCAGGCCTTTATCACTGCAAACTAGTAATGAGTCCCCATTTCCCCATGTTATCAGTAGAGAAAATGAGGAACCACAGAGTCCACCTCCCTCCCATGGTGCTGATGTAGTAGAGGCCCTGCCACACGGGTGCAAAGAAAGCTGCAGAAACAGAAGCATTAAACAACTATCAAAATCTAATGCCAACATGAGAAATCCAAGTTGCAACTGAAAGTCGCTCACGAAGAACAATCTTTAATTGAATGAGATGAAGGTACTCAGAGGATGATGATGTAAGTTAATTACCAGGGTGAGATTTTAAAGCAGTCCAGATGAAAGTAGTTTTACTTATTTTTTTCATACAATATGTTGTGATCATATTCTTTCTTCTCACCCCAACTATTTCCACAGCCTCCCAAACTCTCTACCCCCCCAACTTCTTGTTCTTTTTCTATCTCAAAAAAAAAAGAAAGAAAGAAAGAAAATCAAACTAAATAAACACTAAGCCAAAAATACCAAAACAGAACCAAAAGTGCACACACAAAATCAGAATTTGTTTTGTGTTGGCCAACTATCCTGGGCATAGGGTCTGCCCTGGACTGTGGTTGATACACCCAGTGACATTTCTAAGCTAAGAAAACTTAGCTTCTTTTGATATTACATATCAATTATAAATAGAATCATACATCTATTTTATTTTTCATGTATATAAATGCATTGCTTGTGTATGTATGTTTGCACACACTTATGAGTGCCCACAGAGGTCAGAAGAGTATTGTATATCCTGTAACACTGAAGTGATAGGCCATTGTGAACTGTCCAGTGTGGGTGCTGGGAAGCCCACACTGGATCTCTGGTTCCCCAGGAAGATCAGAGCCATCTTCACCCTTGAGCCATCTCTCCAGTCTCCAAAGCATTTTAAAAGAGTAATCATGAATATACTTATTACTAGTGAAAATTAGAGAGCATCACTCCCCAGATAGAAAGTTTCAGTAAAGAAACAGACTTAAAGAAAAATAAAATTTTAGAAGTGGGATAGGTCTAGTAGATTTAGTCAAAAGCAGAATGGATGAACATTTTTAAAAAGAATCAGCAGAATAGAGTGTAGAAATGATATAATCTAAATAGTCAAAGAAACAGTCTAAAAGTTAGAAATGGAAAGCCCTTAGTGACTAAGGGGGCTGCAACTGAAGGCTTATGTCCCGGAAGGATGGGAGAAAAAGTCAACGCACAATGTTCAAGGGAACAAAATGGCTGAAGTTTAGCAAATGGCATCTCCACCAGGACTAATACAGAAAAATAAGAAGAGAAGAAATAAATTATTATCAAAGTCAGGAATGAAAACAAACTATCAATATAGACACCAAACGCAATAAAAGGAGAATAGAGGAAACCAAACGGCAAGAAACACAGTGCACGCACAAGAAACAGATAACGCCACTGACCTACAGCTATAAAGGAAATGAAATACGTGATTCTGTGTGTGTGTGCCTCCGTGCACACTCACACAGGCGCAGACACACCCTGGCATATATGTGGATGAGCGGTGGTCAGGACAACTCATGGGAGTTGTTCCACTTTGTGATACAGGTTCAAATTCAGGCTGCCAGTCCTGACGATCCATCTCAGGCCCTAAATACACAATATTAACCCAAAGGAAACTCTAGACTCGGGTAATTTCACTGGAAGCTTGTCAATGTTTAAGGAAGAATCAAGGGTATTATACAGTCTTTCCCAGGAAGTGAAAGACTAGAACAGCCTTTCCTCCAATTCAAACTACAGAGCGACTGTTAAACCCAAATTACAAGTAGACGATGACAGAGCAGTAAGACTACAGACCAATGTCTGTAATAATGCAGGAAAAGCAATTTTTCAAACTTTTCTGCTAGTAGAATTCAGCCTCACAGAGGAGAACACAAGCCTTGACTGTAGAGTTTATTCCCGTCATATATGGATGGCAGAAGATTCAAAAATCCACCATTTCAAAGAGGTTAAAAGTCACCTGCTCTTACCAGTCCAAGCCGAAAATAAGCTTGAGAAAAGTCTGCACCTATTATTATTTCAATAGTTATTCAGCACAACACAAACAGAGGAGGTCTTCCTCAGTTGACTAAGGATATCTACAAATATCTATAGCTAATTCTGTACTCGATGGCAGAAGTTGGCTGTTCTCCCTAATCTCAGGGATAGAAGCACACATGTGTTCTTTCATTATTCTTAACACTGGGTTAGGAACTAGTCCATGTGAGGGAGTGAAAAGGGCACTATCGTTATGGAGTTGGATGGAAGAAATAAATCTGCCTGTGTTTATAGATGACATAATTACCTACATAGAAGACATCCAGAGTCTACAAAAGTAAAGCAAAGCAAAATTTCAAGAACTAACAAGGCCTTAAGATAAATATACAAAAATCGATTATATTTGTGTATAGGAGCAATAAATACATAGACACATAAAATCCATGCAAACAGAGCACTTGCATGTAAATTGAAAAGAATATATGGAGGATTTTGTGCTGAAAATTATACAACACTGTTTTTAAAAATTGAAGAATATATAAGTAAATGGTCATACCATGTATTGATCACAGGACTACACAAAACAAATACGTCAATGCTTCTTAACTTGATTCATGAATTTCTTTCAGTTACTATGAAAATCAGGTAAGACTTTGTAGAGAGATACAGAAAATATATTAAAATTTATGGACAGAACTAAATTATTTATAGCTCAAACCATTGAAAAATTAAAATAAAGTCCAAGGGATTCTGCCTGAATTCTTACATCGCTATAGCAACAAAAGTTAAATGGTATTTGTCAAGAGATAGTCATAGAAGGTCAATGAGCAGAATCCATAATAAGAATTCATAAGTCAGCTCACACAAATATCCACAACTGATCTTTTGTGAATGTAGAAAAGCCATTCTATAATAGGACAGGCTTTCCAGCATGGTGCTGGGCTGGTGGGCCCCCCACAAACAAAAGCATAAGAGTGGTTAGCCTCCGTCTCATGGCTCATTCAGAAATAAAGTAAAACAAGTCAGCAACTCAAATATAGCATGGAAAACTGTTAAGCTTTTAGAAAAAAATTTTAAAAATCTTCTGGATTTATACCTAGAAAAAGACTTTTAAGATTTACCACAAACAGCATGATTTATGAAATGAAAAATTGATAAATCCATCTTTAGAATTTAAGACAGTTTACAAAAAGTGCTAAGGACATGAAGATATTTTAGAACATAGCTACACATTGTGAGACAACACTCACAAGCTACATCTCTGAAGAAGGACTAGTGTGTGCAAGTAATTAAATACACACACTCAATAATGAAAAATATGGGTGAGATAAACGTTTTAAAGTAAAATTTACCAGAATGACTTTACACCTGCCTACTCGAATCTAAAATGTTAAGGGGAGATCTGTAGGTAGGAGCAAGGGAATTGTGCTGATGGAAATGTATAGCTAAACAAATAGAGACTAGAAATGGATACATACTAGACTTTTCTCTCATCATTTAAGATCCTGCAGCACATTGTTACTTAAATAAGACTAATATATATGGCTCATATCCACTGTAAACCTAAGATACATGCTAAACGTGACATAATATTTAGATGAAAGAAGTTAGCCTGCTATTGCATCAGGGACACCTATTCCAAAGCGGATGCATCGCGAAGTCACTGTGCTGAGTGAAAGAAGTCGAAGCCCATCCTCAAATAAAGGCTACGGATTTTATTCTATTTGCTCATCATTTTAGGAAATACAGATTAAAGTGTTGAGGCAGAGAGCAGACTGCTGAATGCTGGAGAAGCAGAAAAACGGGGGACATAGAGCACAGGGAGCGATGACAACATGCCCAAGTGACTTCGGGTGATGACGGGTGTGTGCGTAGCTTAGTGAGAACTGTATATTTGTGTCATGGTTTGTGAGATATTTGGGCAGTGTATTTTACACCAGTTACCCCAGAATTGCCTTAAAAATATTTTAGAAGACTATAACAATGTAATGTTCTCAAATAACTATAAGCTAATTTTCTAATTTCTTATACATGTGTTCACTTACTCAGTTACTTTTGTTAAATGAAATCCTTTCAGCCTTTTAAAAGCAACTTTGTGTTTAGATTTCTCTCAAATTATATTATAATCTGTAGTGGCTCTTCAAAAATATGGCCAAAGGTTCTAGACAGGCTGGTGGGCACAACCAAGACTGAGTGTCAACAAAGGACAGGCCACCAGGAACCCACATCAGCCCACATTCCTCTGCTGTTATTTTTAGGTAAGAAGAAATGAATGTGAGTGTTGAAGTCGCTCCTGTCTTTGAAAGTGGGTCGTCAACATGGACGGGAAACTCTCAGCCAGTGCCAGGCAGTCAAGTGGAAACTGGCTGCCTGAGTTGTTTTCAGTTCTGAGATTGCAGATACATTTCCATGGCTCTGAAGTACCAGCTTCCAGGCATGCTGCCATAGTTCGAGGACAGCTGAGAAAAAAAAAAAAAACCAAAAAACAAAACTTAAGTCTTGAAAGTGTGGTCCATTGCGAATCTGCAAAGGCTCAGAAAGTCACAGGACAGACCAGGTCATAGGAAACTGTGGGCATCATCTAAGTGTTTTGCTCAACTGCATATTTAGAACTGTGTTGATGATTTCAAAACCCATCATGCACTTCTTTGATCCAATTAATTTAATTGGGAATCACCTGGAAATGAAGGGCTTCCTAACTTAAGGAGCTGTGTTCAATTTTTCCGACTAAGTGCTAGTCAGTCCTCCGGAACAACGTGTGGAAGCTATAAAGCCTGTGGACACCCATCTGTGCTTCTCAGCCCATATTATCTACAACAGCAATCTCGATTTTTCAAGATGCACGATAGTGATGTTTATTTATGTAGAATCCAGATTCGAATGCCACAGCCTTCACACTTGGATGTAGCCGCACCCAGACACAGTGGGTACCACTGCTGCCCTGTTTGGTGGTAGACAGCTCTACTCACAGCAGTTTCATGTATTTTTGGCTTACCTTCTATTGTGGTAAGCAGAGCAATAGGAAAAACTCTCAGGTCACCTTCCAGGATGACCAGGGAAATTGAGACTTCTGGGAATTGATTGACAGCATACATGAAGAAGCATTCACAAGTGCTTATACCAGCTTAAAAGAACAGAATTATTATTTTTTGTTCCAATAACAAAATTCACTTCTATTGATAGAATAAATAATATGTATGTTTTATTTGAGACAAGGTCTTATCCTGTAGCCCATCCTGAACAAGTACTTGATATATAGACCAGGCTGGCCTTGAACTTGCAGAGGTCTTCTTGCCTCTGACTACTGACTTCTAGGATGCAGGTGTGAGCCCCCACACCAGGAATAAAACAATAATTTATTACAAAAGCTTTAAAATGGAAAAATATAGATTGATTATATATACGAAACTCTCGTGAAAATAGTTGTTTAAATAACCTAATTTTATGTGAGAAGTTGGAAAATATAACCCTATAGGATAAACAAAAAAGTTCCCAAAGATCACTGAATCTTTGAAGATTTAAAATTGAGGGCAAAAGAGCCAGGCCATGGCTATAGCAAAAACAACAAGCCTAGAGGTATGTGCCCAAGCTTCACTGTAATACTCACATTTTTATCTCATTCGTTAAGAAATAAAATTAATATTTTAATAATCTAATAATTATTTAATAGTAGTTGTAGGTGGGTAATCCTAAATTAAATTCAAACTTAGTGCTCTTGGGTTAAGAAGAAATACCCTAGCTAAAGACTGTGCCTAAGATGCTGTGGAGTTAAAATATACTTTTGAAGTAAAAGTGGAGTCTGTCTTTATTACAAGAGGAAAGAAGACTGCGTGCATTGTTCATCCTTCTTTCAATCTCAGAGATGCTTCATCTACCAGCCCCCACCTCACAGTACAACCAGTTAGGGAAGAAAAGTGGGTGAGTTTGAGGGGAATAAGCCTGCTTTCAGAGGTCGGCTTGTGCGTACCTAAAGTCCCAAGGATTGAGACTATCTGGTTATCACACCTTCTAGCTGTATCCATGAGTTACCATGCCAGTGTCTTGCTGCTAGCAGACATTTCACCTCCTTGGTAGCATATACACATTTCAGGGTTGAGTTATTCTGTGTCTGCCTTCATGGTTAAAGTCCCGAGTGATAAAATCCATGTCTGGTCAGCTCTGTGTCTTCACAGCACGGAGCATAGCAACCTGCCGGGACCTGGCATTGGTAATGTTTAGTCTATTGAATTTAAAGGAGTCATAAAAATGATCATGGGATTTTCCAAGTTCATAGATGTATCCAGATAAAATAACATGTATTTAGTCTGGTTTTAAAAATCATTGAAACAGCCTCAGGAGAGGATATCAGAATTACCCAAATTTCTGCACAAACTGAGGCCCAGCCAGTGCTTATGTACAGCAGTAGGGGGATAGTCAACACCTCAGAAAGGCAAAATTTGAGGACGTCATCGTCTCCATCTGGAAAGGTCAGGGTATTTTCCCATGTGTTTACATGGAGCAACTGCAATACCTTTCTACAATGGCTCTCAGGTTTTATAGATTCTGTTTTCTAGTTTGTTTTATTCTATTCTATTTTTGACAGAAAACCCCAAGTTAAGATAGAGATTTATTCCTAAGTCTATTCATCTGTACATTTTACTACTAGGAATGTGTAACTGAAAATTTATCTCTCAATATATAATATTTAAACCAAACAAAATAAAACGACCAGTAGCTTTAGGTGTTGGTTATCTGGCTATTCTGGGGAACGATTGAATCCTGCCATCATTTTGCTCTGTTTTACAACTTCTCCCCAATTATCTAAGTCCATAGACTTGGCCCCATTTCGATATACCATCTAGTAATGGTTGTTAATTTAGATCATATGGTGATCTGTGTTCAGTGTGTCCACAAGTGTACAGTGCATACCTGCTGTGTGTGGAACAAGCCTCTGGGGAAACCATTTATTCTTTTTTCCCAAATGTAAATATCAGCCAGACAACTCCGAGGTCAGCGGTGAGCTGTTTGTAATTTAGGAATGATTAATGGTATCTCCAGCTATAACTTCAAAATCTGAAAACTGCCAGGATCTAGGGAGCGATGGTATTAGCTAGTCGAATGTTTTCAAGCAACGGACTGTTACACAAAGTCTGGACTGATGAGGGTACTGGTGGTGAGCTCTCTGCTGAACACATGCAGACACACTCCCTTTCCTAGTAAGTATTTATTATATGTGTTAGTAACAAAACAGTCATTCTGCAGCCTTGAGTTACCTGGGCGTAATTAACACCTCAGGAGACTCAGTGATTTTGAGTGGCTACTTCTTACATCCTGGAGTTGTGATGTCGTTCTTTATCAAACATAAGGCCGATTTTTTTTTTGCAAGTGGAGCCACGTGTAAATTCAGTAACTTTAGATCAGGCACCCACAATTTAGGAGGCACACGCAGAAGATTACCCAGACAGGGAAAAGGTCAACAGAGTACCCTACCTTTGTTTTGCTGACTTTATACTTGTGTGACAGCTGTAGTTAGCTCATAGCTCTGTACCTCAGTTTTCTCATCTGAAAAATGGGTGTTACTCCATCTCAAAGGACAAAATAAGCTTCAAGAAAATAACTCAAAGTCTTTCAAGTCTTTTAAAAGGGCTTCATGTGGAAATGCCTAATGACTGTTGACTAACTATGATCTGAAGGAGACTTTTGGTGTTGGGCTTTTAGGATGAGAACAACGCGTTACTCTCCCCCTTACAAAGAGGCAAGTCTGCATGTGGACCTGTGCATAACCCCAGCTGGCCCTCTACTGAAAGAAAATGATGAGAAATGTGTACTTTAGACTTCAGACTTACACGATTTGTGTAGCCTGGATGTGCGATTTTTGTTGCTTTCTGAATTGGGAGAATTCAGTCTTAAAGCGGGGATTAATTTGAATAAAGGCTTAAGGAGAAACAGCTTCTCATCCGATGTCCAGCAGGCCCTCCAGAGGAGAGCATGCTCTGGGAATTGCTTCCTCTCGTCTGCGGTGGTTGTAATTGGTTTTCGAGTATTGTTGATCCCTCTCACCAGAAAGCGACTCGAAAACAAGAATTCATTTCTAGCTCCTTCCTGCTTGAGATGAAATATGAATTGATGTGCTCAAATTTAAAAGGTCCATACCCATTTCCAGGCCAACGCAACTTTTTATCTCAAAAAAATAAAAAGCTGTTACTTTTTAATTCTTCGCAAGCCAGGAGCTTGCCAAATTACGCCATCAGGTTGACAGAGATGTTTGCCTTGGATACAGCCCTACAGCAGGCACAGGTTGAAGAGGAGCTTCTACCTGACTTTGGAGTTGTTTGACTTTGTCCTTTCCATCCAGTTCAGTTTTGTCTCTCTCCATGACAGGAATCCAAACGTAGCTGGCTTGAGCAAAGAGAAGTTACCAGCTTCCAGTAAAAATAATGAGGGGCTGGAGAGATAGCTCAACAGTTAAGAGCACTGGCTGCTCTTCCCGAGAACTTAGGTTCAATGCCCAGCACCCACATGGAGGCTCACAACCATCTGTAACTCGGGTCCTAGTAAACTCAGCACCCGCCACTGGCCTCTGCAGGCACCAGGTGTGCGTGTGATACACAGACAACATACAAGAAAAATATCCGTACACATAGAAGAAAATAATAATAACTTTAAGAACTCTTATAAAGCTATTGAGAGAAATTGGATGCTAGGGCTGTTTTACCTGAATTCAATAAATGTCATCAGGGCTCCATTTCTGTAAGCCAGAGGAACATAGTATAACAGCACAGAAGTCTTATCGCGCTGGCTGGGCTCCTCTCTGCTCGGCCGTTGTTTTTCTTTTGAGACACATGTCCAGTGTGGAACTAACTTCTGTGTGGCTAAGAAGAGGTCTTCTTACCTGGAGAGCTGCACTCTGGTGAACTATATGCAGACAAAACCTGGAGAGGCAGGGCCTAGGTATGGCTCTTCCTTCTCCCACTTACGCATGCAGCACTAACCCATCAGCTTTGATTTCTGCATTTGGGGAATGGAAATGGTGATTAATTGAAACCAGGAATGGATACATGCCCATAATCCCAGCACTCAGGAGACTGAGACAAGAGGCTTGTCAGTTCACGGCCAACCCGAGCTACCTAGCAAGATCCTGGATAAGCAACGATAAATTGTACTTAGTTCCTTAGTGCTGTGTAAAATTTTTGAATTAGTCCATGTAAGGCATACTGAACAGTGTTTACCATCTAACACCTCTTCAGAAAGCCTTAGAGGTCATGAGGATTTAAAGCGTGGGTGTGAGGAAACAGAAAAGGATGAGAGACTGAGGCCCACAATATGTGTAAGGAGTAACTGAGAACTCGCCTAAAGGAATGATCAACGGTGCCTGTAGAACAGCAGCGGCGACAAAGCTCTGCACTAACCAGCAGGCTTTCCAGCTCTGTGTCAACCCGCTATGGGTCCAGAGATTTCAGCACTAGGCGGGATACGATCTCGGTTGAAGTTAAGTCAGTATCTGTGGATACCCGGACCGGAGTGGTCTGGCACGAAAGGGGTGTGGCTTGACTCGTCAGACAATATTCAACTTAAAGAACTTATTTGTGCGTATGCGACTGAAGTAGTAATGGTTGTGATGCAGGTGAGAAAACTCCGTAAGGTATGTATTCTTTCATAATGTTATCCCCTAAGCAGCTCTTTTCTGCAGGAAATTGAAGACTTTACAGGGACAAACAGGAAGACGCACAGGATCAAGAAAGGAAGGAGGGAACCGAAGTAAACCCATGTTTCCCGGTAGGTCGCTGGAAATGTGGCACGAACAAAGACTTCCTGTTCGGCATAGAATACGTGCTGGCAGAGGCAGCGTGCAGGGCTGTGGGTGTAGTCAGCTGTGTGGAGCTGATTATAGAAGATGAAAGGGCTTGGCAATTCATTTCATCTCACGCTGAAACACTGCTGACAACTGAAAGTGAGGACAGAAGGATTCATTTGTTCAACTTCTGTTTTAAAAAGCAGACTTCAAATGATACCACGGAGAAGACGACGAGAGGCTGTGGTGTAATGCGATGTCTGGGGTTTTCTTTTCTTTTTTTAATTTTTTTTTTTTAAACACACTAGCTGCAGCATTTGTGTTTTGTAGACGGAAGGCAAAGGGGTTGTTCTTTTTTTTCTTTCTTTCTTTTTTACTCTCATCAGTTCCAAAGGACAGGATGGATGGATGCATGTTCAATTACTGATCAGATAGACCATGTCTCCCTCGCCTGACAGGGGTTATCGTGCCCCCTCATATCTGAGACCCACAATAAATGAGAAGGAAAAACTGTAACACCACAGTGCTTAAATGCTTCTTAGGAGCATTGGAAAGGGAAAGAATTTTATGAGGATCTCTGTGCTGAATATGGATGTTGCCACATGATAAATAATCTATTTTAGATTTTATAATTCTGGCTATTTTCTATATTTGCTTAGATTCTTATAAGAAGATGTCATATTTTGTTTTAAGTGAAGGATACCGCTATATCAGCATATTTAACGTTTGAAAATGAGGAGGATTTATTTTAGTTCAAAGGCTCATATAAACTGCTATGAAACCTGATCTAGCTGAGAAAGTGGTCTTGTCCCAAAAGATTTATAAACATGGGTAATCTACCATACTGGCAAATTATTAGTTATTTACGATTAATGCGTAAATGCAGATTCAAATGTTAATGGAAGAGATAAAGAAGTAAAGCCTGCCTGGAATCATTAAAATTAAAGTATTCATAACCCGAGCACGTTCTGTTCAAGCAATTGCTTTCTTAAGCAATCAGGTAAGTGATTAATGCGTGCTCGCCTCCATCATCTGTCTAAGAACTTCAGTTATTCTCTCTGTTCTTAACGTGGGTTCTCCTTCCAAGAAATCACCTAAGCAATGGAAATAGAAACTATTACGGCCCAAATCAACTCTTTGGATCTCATCACTCTCTCAGGTTTTTGTTTTCCAACAACATTTTGGGAGCACGTGCTGCGTGCCAGGGACTCTACTAGGGACTAAGCAGGAGCCAGTGCCATGGATGGCTGGGTGAGTCTGAGAAGACTCTGAGTGCTTCGCTCAAAGGTTATTATTCACAAAGCCCATTGTATACAGGATATCCCGGAAATACTCAAGGAACCATGTATAATGAATATTTCCCAATTGCAAATTTTTTTTTTTTTTGGAGTCTAACTGTGGGTAAGAAAGGGGACCATATTATAGGGTATTTCTGGGGAAATTTTGCCGAAGAAGCCTCATTTAAGCACTGAGCTAGGAATAGGAAATCTAGTCTTGTAGTCTTGAGGAAGGCCATGCTCTAAACATGTGTGCTCCAGAATGAGATTGGCATTCTTTGGTGTCACAAAGAGCTTTCTGAGCATGCCTAATGCCCTGGACTTATTAAGAACAGGAGACAGAGAAGCAGAAGTAACATCAAGGATACAGGGATGGTTCAGTAACTCTTTGGAGGTTCTGATAGGTCAAAGAGCTTGCCATTTTTCTATAGGCCAATGGAAACCTTGGGAAGGTGCTTCCAGTCTGGAGAGTGGTGCAGGGTAGGGGGATGGGACAAAGGCATCTCAGCACTGATGCTCCCAATGCTCCTGGTTCCCTCTGGGATGGTGCAGCGCATCCTTGATGGGAACTTGAGAGAAGACAGCGATGTGAACATACATCATCACTCAGTAGATGTTATTTTACTGTGTTTCTAATTGGAAGATCACCATCCAAACTCAAAAATGTAAGCTCAGTTCAAGAACACTAAAGAGTGTTTGTTTTGAGTAACTATTTATCAAAAGTTCTCAGACGCCACATTATGCATTTTTGTTCTTCCAAAATTAATGATACAGAAACCATGTGTTGCATTTGAGCACACTTGGAATAAAAACGCTGTTACAAGCAGTATCCGTTGCACCAGTGGACTCTAATTTCAGCACCCCCTATTCAGGTACTATATATAGCTTAATACTAAGTACAACATTGATTGTTATTAAATATTCAATCATACTTCAAGATTGAGTCTAGCTTAATTGTATATAGCTTTACATTGACTTGTGTATGACAAACAAAAGATTAAAGTATAATCACTTTTTCATGTAAATGGATTTTTCTCATAAAAATAACATATATTCATGGACATTTAAAATGTATAATCTTATTTCTTCTACTCTAACAGTCAGAAAATGTTTAGCTGATTAAGTTAATATCTAGACTTCAATCATGTGTCAGTGAGTTAACTGAAATATTTTTACCTTTCTAATAAAGTTTAATTCTAAGGGATGAATACTATTGCTATTAAGCCACCTAAAAAATTATAACTTTGGGGCCTACAGAGATGGCTCAGTGATTAAGGACACTAGATGTCTTGTGGAGAACCCAGATTTTGTTCTCAGAATCCATAGAGTGTCTCACAACATCTGCACTTCCAATTCAAGGCTTCCTTCTTCACAGGCATCAGCATTCTTGTGACACATATACATCCATGCAGGAAAAAGAGTCTTGCACATAAAGAAAAAACACCAAATCTTTGAAATTCAGTTCTTTTTATTGTTGGATAATATTCAATTTCTTTATCTATTTTTCCATTGACAGACCTTATGATTGATTTCATATTTTGCTATGAGGAATAACATTTGCTGTGACAATTATTATTTCCATTTTTCTATGCACACATGTTTTAATTTCTCCCAGTTGAATACCTAGAAATGGAATTACTAATGCTGAGGTTCAATGAATATTTCATCTTATTACCAGCTTTCTGCATGGTGTATGCTTTTCTTCTTTATATTTAATTTATTGGTATGCTTAGATGTCATAGAACATTTCTTATAAGCAACATGTAGATGCATCTCCCTTTTATTCAATTATAATTTCTTTCTAGTGAACTGTTTAACATCTTTATACTTAGACATAATTATGGCTTTATTAAGTTCCATTTCGACCTACTATATTGATATTTGTTCTCTGTTTATCATCAACTATTTGTTCCAGTACTCACCCGTGCCTCTCTTCTTTGGGGTGTTTTTATATTGCATTATTAACTATTCATAGTCTATATTTACTACCCAATTTTATGTACTTCATTGCCTTTTTAGCAATACCTATTTGTATGTCTGTTTGTCTGTCTGTACATGGCCTAGTGGTAAACAAAAGATATACATGCTTACCACAACATCATTTCAAATAAGATTATAGGAAAAGACAAACCACAAATTATATAGTAATAGTTATAAGATATTATATATTAGATATATTAGATTATTATATTTTATAATAGTTATAGAAATAAGATTATACTAAAAGACAACCCAATTAAATTAATAGAACATCACTTAGTCTATGCTCCACTCTCTGTATTCTCATGAGATATTTTAATTACCCATATCCTATAAACTTCAAGGCCCAGGAAACTCAGATTTTAGCAAGAATAGTTCAAAGAAATGACATGGGTGTGGGCTTTCTCCCCCCCCCCCATTTGCCATCTTGCAATTAATGTAGGCTTGAAGGATGGAGAGGCAAAGCAAGAAGCTCTGGTGGCATTAAGAAGCTAAGGAATCTTGTCAGTTGCCCGATCCCAGAGGGATTGAAAAAGGAATTAAAATATAGATGCGCTTCAACTAAAATCTTTACACATTCAGGTGATCCTCAAAAGGTCAACAGTCTGTCTGCTTGAGATGAAACTGAAACTACAGCAGCCTGGCAAGGACTCAGTCTCAGTGATGACTAGCTTCAGTCCTTGGGTTCAAGCAACCCATGCTTACGGTCATTACGTGAAGTCATCCTCTAAGGAAGAATAGCATTTTCCGGAAATGAAGGCCTATCATTTAGAAGCACTTTTCATAACTCACTAAACAATTAAGAAGGATACAATTAAAACCACGGGGGAAAGAGGCAGGAGAAATCATGGGCAGTAGATCTGGGTACTGATCCAGAGATGGAGTGAATCGTCACTGTGAGTATCACATGAAGAATGAGGACAAGAAGAAGATGATATCACGTAGAAAAATTAAGCTTTTATCAAAATTATATCGTAGAAATGGTAGCATTTATAATGAGCATTTGAAAGGAAGACGACAATAAATAGACCACCTTCGAATCCACCATAAACTAAAATAAGTTATTTACATACAATGACAATGTGTCAGTAACCAAGCAAGGCAGCAAAACATTCCTGGGTGGTTACTGGTTACCTAAGGTGCATGATCACTTTGGAAAAAGATAGAGTAATTTCTTAGAAAACTAAATGTACATTTTCCTTAAGACTCGATATTGTAGCAACTTTGTTCACAGTGGCTCAAAATGGAAATTTAGTTATCTGTAATATAATAGATAAAAATAAACTGTGAAATATTTATGCAGCATTCAATGGTAACAGCCATAAGCTTAATATGAGTTGAGTTGTGTCCTCTAAACAGAGATGGGGGAGGTTGCATTACAGTACAAAAAAAAAAATGTGGCCTGGGTCAGAAATATAGTCGTTAAGCAGTAATCAATTTATAATTGTGAAGTGACTCCTCAGCCATTAAAACTAATGTCTCTTTAAAAGGTAGAAAGCAGGTCTTGGTTCAAGCCTCAGTACCAAACAGAAACAAAGAAACAAAAACAACAGCACCAGCAACAGTAGTAACAAAGCAGAAAAAAAAGCAGGAGAAATTTGGACAAAGGGACAGACATAGAAAGAGAAAACGGACACTGGGAGGCAGGAAGGCAACCGCGATGCAACTGTACAAAACAAAAAATGCCAAGGGCGATGGCAAACGCCAGAAACTAGAAGAGAGAGGGAGGATTCTACCTTGATTTTAGGCTTCTGCCTCCAGTCCAGGAAGACAGATGTCTATTGTTTTTGAGACTTGGATGTCCCAGCTGTGATACTTCATTTTAAACATCCTGAGAAACCAATGCAGTTCCTCAGGCGTTTAATAACAGAAATCAATTTCAGAAGCATAATGGTGAGTAAAAACATCTTCTGGTGGAGGAATGCCCATGAGTGGCTTCCTTTATAAGAAGCCTAGAATAACAAAATTATTCCGTGGCAGAGAAAATTCCGAAGTGACATGATGGGAATGGGCATTCTGATTGGTTATGAAAGGGCCTATATCCAAAGGCTTCTGGTATTGAAGGTTCCATAGTGTCCTACCCAAAAAAGATCTGTGTGTGTGTGTGTGTACATTTTCAAAATCCTACAAATGAACACTCAGGACTTATGTATTTTGGCATATGTAAATTATCCCCTAACAATAAACTCTGTAAAAGAAATACTGAACTCCAGATAATGATACTGAAATATTTAGGGGGAAGTGATTTGATATTAGAATTATTACTGGAAATTCAACAAAAAGTAAGATACAGTGATAAATAACAAGACATATGGTACATAATAATACAAATATAAATGTTATAAAATGACTGGTGCAATCTAGTTGGTAGATTTATGAGTATATGTAAAATTCATTCCACTTGTATGTATCTATTTGAGTGTTTTTGTGGTTAAATACAGAACATAAAGGAATGAACGACAGATACTTACAAGCCAATTAGATATGACTGGAAGAGAAGTTTAGTCAACTTGAAGTATAGAATTGAAGAAAGAACAAAAAATATAGTAAGGGGGCTAGGTATGGTAGTACACACATCTAATTCCAGGATCCAGATTTCTCTGAGTTCAAGGCTAGCCTGGTCTACAAAATGAGTTCCATATGTTTGTATGCTTATGTGTGTACGTGCACATGTGTGTGTGTGTGTCTTTCTATGTTGCTCTGGCTGGCCTAGAACTCACTATGAACACCAGCATAGCTTCAAGTTTATAACATCCTATTGACTCTGCCTCCCAAATGCAGGGGTTGCAGGCATGCACCACCCACCATGGCTCCAGATGAACTCTCTAAAAGGAAGAGAGCTAAGGATACCACAAGGTGGATGAAATACTCTATCTACATACAAAGTCAATGCAACGAATTGTGGGCAGGGTAAACGAAAGTCTAAGTAGGTACAATTAAAAACAATTGAGAATAAAGGCAAAAAAATAAAAATAATGCAAAGTTTTTATCAAAGCTGAACTGACTTCCTCAACAGAAGGATAGAAGTAAGAAACCAATAAAAGAACACCTCCAGAGTGAAAGGCATGGCTATTACTAGGTTTCTGCTACGTGTGGGACTCTGGGGCAAGCCCTGTCCAAGCATCACCCCCAGATATTCTCCATGCTTTTCCAAATGAGATGTTATTCAAACTTCTTTAACAAAAGGAAATTGAGGTTTGGAAAGAATTGCTTGCATTAAATCAGACCGGTTGATAAAGATCTAAGTCTCTAAATACCGTCGCCCTGGATACTTGTTGCTCCTTCTCGGCTTTTCTCCCACCATTTCTGTGTGTCCAACGAGACTCTGAGTCCCAGCATTCCCAGCCTGACAATCCCCCTACCAACTCTCTTACACCCGACAACATTTTTGGGTTAACATTGAAAAGGGAAAGAGGCGCCTGTGATAGAACACCGGCGTCTACTCTGGGATAACCAGAGTACAGATCACGTTGTTGTAGCTACGAGAGCAGTGACTGCAGAGAGAAACCATGTAATTGGCCTCTTTCCCCAGCGCACTCCAATCATCTCTCCTCCGTCTTGACACTGTAGCGGAGGACTGGATTGCTTCCGTCTGCCTTGTTAGCACCGTATTCTAAAGCAGGTATCGCTGTAGGAAATTGACAAGGTGACGAGCTGTCACTTTTGCTAAAAGAATATCATATTTTTAATGAATATTATTTCCTAAGGAAATGTGCTGATGACAGCTACTTTGGGTGGAAACAGCGTATGTGTGACCTTTGTTAGACCTCAGACACTACGTCAGCAGTGGTGATACTCAACGTTCCATACCAGAGGCTAAAGCATATCCTAAAAAACAATGTCTAAGGCACAAGGACATAAGGCTCAGTAAGCTATCTTAGTATACTGTGTTAACATAAACATCGTGGGTTATTTTATGAGTGATAAAGGAAGCATTTATAGTCCAATAATATTTTTCTTTTTATAGTTTTTCTTTAAATCTGTGTTATTTCAATAAAATAAATAATATGTGTTTATTTAAATAAAACTAAATTTCATTGGTATCCTTGAGGGGAAAAAAATCTCAATATGGCTCCTTAGGAGCATCCAAGTTATGAATAATAAATTATTTTCTGACACTAGCTTAGGGCTTTAATATTTTATATTAGATTTTATATTAGATGAAAATAAATATTAATTGGAATACTATTTATATTTTTGAAGTTCTTCCTTCCAGTTGCTTAAATAAGCAAATATTTATTTCTTGGTAGGCTTGAAAGGGTGTCTTATATAAAAGTGGAGAATATAATTTCTTTGGTACCTTTTTCTTTTTTCTCCATAGCTAAGTCATGTCCATCTTGACAGAGGAGTTCTGGTTAGCACTCTCGATTTGCCATCTGAGTAGAGAGTCTCCCATGAGGAATTGGCTAGATCATGTTGGTCTTGGGCGTGTCTGTGGAGGGGACTTCCCGACTGTTGAATGATAGGGGAGGGACCAGCGCATGTGGGCAGCACCATCACTAGGTAGGTGGATCCTGGACTAGAGAAAGAAGCTAGCTGAGTGTAAGCCAACCCATGAGCCCCCAGGCAACGTTCCTCTGTGGTTTCTACTATGCTGTTTTTGCTGTGAGTTCCATGGTTACAGGCAAAGCCCTGTCGGGCAGCAAACAGGCCAGCCCCAAGTTCCTGGCTGAGTTCCCTCTATGAGGGGCTGTAACCTAAACAACTAAGGCAAGTAAATCCCTTTTTCTGCTGTGCAGGCTTTGTCACAGTTTTTGATCACAGCGACAGAAATGAAACCGGAACCCAAATTTCCTGGAAGCATTTGACATGATCTGTACCATATTTGAGAATTACTTGTTCTAAGTTTGTGTGTGTGTGTTGTGTGTGTATTGTATATATGCTCATATATATGTTCATGCACACCTATCTATAAACATATATACATTCGTATACTGATGCATAAATTTACATATATTCACACAGATATGTTCAAGCCCACCTATCTATAAGTATATATACATTTGTAGACCTGTATATCAATTTATATATAAAAGCACACACCTATATGATTCTAGACTAGTTCATGATTGAGCTGAAAATGACAACTTGTTTGTGTCTTTCTTGTTTCTCCCACATGCCATGTTAGCTACAGTTAGACACACAGTGACTGGCTATACCAGTTCCCCCCAGTCCTCACAGTATCCCCAATAGAAGCACTACTGGAATTATTGATCATATAATAATAAGGCTGAGATGGGGTGTTGTGTGCGCCATATTATGCACCTATAGGTGAGGTGATTATAGTTGCTACTTTCTCCTTTAATACACTTTACAGTCTTCTGCCCTTTGACCAATAAGAAAAAAAAAGTTTTTCCTAAATGTAATCACAAATTCTTATCTAAAACAACCAATCAAAATTCAAATAAGTTGCAGAAAGAAAGCTTAATAACATATGACTTATTATACTTTCAAGGCATCCCTTGGAGCTACAGTGATAAATTAAATTATATTACATTCCTCAATAAAGAGGAAACTATGTTCTCAAAAGCACATAAAATTATTTCTAAAATTAAAAATTCAGAAGTTAGGCTTAAATGAATGCCATCAATTAATTTTTATAAAAGAACTAGAGACATTTTGGGGGGAAAAGTTCAATTATGTTCAAAATGAAAATTATATAAATAACTTTATATTATTGAGAAAAATTATTATGATCTGAGAGATAGACCTAGCAGGCTTTTTGGCCTTCAATTAAAAATATCAATCCTCTAGAGGCGTCCCTAAATCATTTACCCACAAAGGAGCAGAACTCAGAGGAGACTTCTCCTAGAGACTTAATGGTGACTGGTGAAGGATGCTCCTTAATGTTTGTGGTTCCTGGGACCTCAGAGATAATGAGATTTAAACAAAATATTGTCATTAATGAAATAAACAGTTAAGTTCTTCAAAGTTCAAGGCACTATTGTGTCCAGTGACCCCAATGGAACTTGAACAAGGTATGTCCCATGGGCTTTCCTGGATTTCAGATGCGATGGCACTGCCTCTCAGTGAGGCTCTTCTTGCTCAATTCTTTACAATGTGAGTGGTCAGGGAGCCCCCTCCGTGTTCCCAGGTGTTGCCGGGGAATCCACAAAGTGCTGAATCCTCCGTCCCTGACTGCTCTGTGACAGTCTGGCCAGCAATGCAAAAAGACGCGAAACTGCAGCCCTTTCTCGTTTTCCTTTTTACTATTCATCCAGGAGGGGCCTGGAAGGAAGTCAGCAAGAAGGCACGTCTGTGTTCCTGGCCATTCTGCTCACTCGCCCCGTGCTTTCCCTCACCCTGAAAGCATTTGCCACTCGCTGCGCCTTGAGCTAATGTAAGCAGCTGGAAACGCGGGAGCCTTGTGGGAAACTTTTACGAGCGAGCTGAAAGTGGCCAACTCATTTGTTCCAATCTTCTCAATGGTGCAAATGGCCTGCAGAATCCCAAATACCATAATCGACCTGAAACAAGATGAAATGGACCATTTTCTGTGTAGTTTCACTTTTTATATATAAAGATGGGGGCGGTGGTGGCAGGATTTGCTGAAATGTGATAGTTGTAATAACAGAGCCATGGAGAGGGGGAAAATCAAAACATGCCTGCGTAGCGATGGCATCCCATTACACTCCGAGTACCACACAAATTGGTCCCAGCAGTTTTCTCTTTAATTCAGGATTTATGGAAACATCTGAGATTATAAAATTAACTGAACAAAAACAGATGTTATAATTGTGAGGGGCCCAATTCTTGGATGAATACCAGAGCTAAACATTAGTGTATGGAGTGGAAACATTTCAGCTCGGGTTCCTGTCTATCAGTTTGCAAGCTGATGTAAATATTCTCCATGAAGATAGCCATCTAAACAGCTTGGAGAGATGAAATTATGTTCACATGCGTGGCTCATTTCTCTCCCTTTCAAAAGTAAGGCCATGGCTATTAAAATGACAATTTCCCGAAGTTTCTTAATAATATACAATCCCCCACCTATAGTCAAAACGCTGAGGAAAGAGGTACTTCTCAGATTTCTCTCCCACATTGGGCATTCACGCTCCTCTAGGGTGGTACACGGAATAGCTCTGTTGTTTACTTTGCAAATTTACTGTGGAGGAGCAGTTCTGGGCAGCCCTGACATTTGGTCAGAGGTAGCTCCGACTGAAAACAGGAAATGACACCCTGACATTGGAAGTAACTATCTAAAGGTATGAGAAAACATCCTTTCAAACTAGGCTGAACCCAGACATCATTAAATCCTGGAAATTATCCCTAGGGGAACAACAACAGAAAACTCATTAGTGAAAAAAGAAGAAGTTTTCTAGTAATATTTCCACGTCGTGGCTGGGTGTGGTTGTGCAGGCATTGTACTTTTGGCAAACCTTTGCGCAGTGTTTATAAGCACGAAAGAAATGAGAGACTTAAGATCGTCTAAATAGTGTGTTCTCTTTAGCAACGAAGGAGCTTTAAACCATCTAAAATGCCTTTTCTGTAAAGTAAGGCGGTTTCACTGAGCAGAAGGACACATGCCGAAGGGCTGCGGTTCTAAGCACGGGTAAAAGGAGTTTGTAAACACACCCAGAGAAACGTCAGGATAATACCTCCGGGGGACCTTGGCCAAGATTTGTTTATTGGATTTACACAATTGAACCAATCATGACTAAATTGCCTCCGGGCCAAAGTTCAAAGGGATAACAATCAGAACGCATACAAAGTGGAACAACGACTGGCATGTATTAAAATAAATAAGACGTCAACGCAGAGCGCTGTGGCTTTCAGTCCTTTACAGTTCGGCTTGCAGAAGGTCATTAGACAAGGATTGGGCTAAATTGCACCGAACAAAGCATCCCACAAATAAGGGTCTTCCGCAGAAATCTAATTTCTTCTTGAGTTCCTCACGTACACAATGTGGTAACTGTTAGCTGGAGCCCTCCAGCTGATTCCTATTCCTATGAAGCTGAATGAGCCCTGCTTCCCACACTGCGTTCCCAGGAATGTGGAGTCCACAAAATGGTAGCGTTAGGCAACCATTTGTTTTTCCTCTCCTGGTGATTCATCCAGAAGGATGCATTTAAACCTATTCACAGTATTGCTACAATCGGGGGCTTTCAAACATAGTAGATCAGAGAACCTTTTTCTAAGTAGAATCTTGCGAGAGAGGGGTCCTTTGGGACACGCTTTGGAAACCCCGCAGCACACATACTCTTCTGTAGTCTTTGGCCCAAAGGAGAGGAGATTTGGTTGTATGGTCCACACTTCTCCTCCAGTCCCAGTTAGTGCATTTTCTTTCAACAACAGGCCACCTTCCTCCCATCTGTATGGCCTGATGTTCTTTTCTCAAATAGCGATGTGACTCTGGTTAAAGAAAGATTAAAGAAAACCTTGATAATCGAATAGCTTGTTGGTTTTCTCTCCCCAGGACATTTGCAGGCCTACAGTACAGAAACTTTGGTGTGAAAGAATGAAGGTCCTATTTAGATATTTGGGGTTAGTGTGGTTTGAATGAGAATTGGGTCTGTAGGTTCATATATTGGAAGGTTTGGTCCACAGTTGGTGGTGCTGTTTGGGAATAATTAAAAAGTGTGGCTGTGTTGAGGGAGATGTGTCCCTTGTGGTGTACTTTGAGGTTTCAAAAGTCCAAGCTGTTCCCTACTGACTCTGCTTCCTGCTTCTGGATCAATATGTAAGCTCTCAGCTGTTGTTCCCAAGCCATGCCTTTCTTTCTGTTGGCATACTGTCTACCATGATGTTCACGGACTCACCTTCCGGAAGGGAACTGTTAGCCCACAATAAACTGTTCCTTATGTAAGCTGCCTTGGTCATGGTCTTATGACAGCAGTAGGAAAGGAATAAAACACA